>NW_019154096.1:34268426-34566754 GCF_002288905.1 Enhydra lutris kenyoni | reverse complement strand
ATTTGACAGAGATCACAAGTAGGCAGAGAGGCAGGCAGAGAGAGAGAGGAGGAAGCAGGCTCCCCGCTGAGCAGAGAGCCCGATGTGGGGCTCGATCCCAGGACCCTGGAACCATGACCTGAGCCGAAGGCAGAGGCTTTAACCCACTGAGCCACCCAGGCGCCCCTGTAGAGGGATTTTTAAGCTCTCCTGACACAGAGCTTCTGGACATCTTCAAAGTTCTAGCACATTTTTATGATTTTCAACCCAACGACTATTTAAAGAGCAATACAACTGTTGTTTGTTGTCACACAGAATACAAAGATAAGGCAAATTTTTTTTTCTTATCAAAGGGGTGTGTATGTGTGTTTGTGTGTGTGTGTGTGTTTGTGTGTGTGTATGTAATGAGTAGGAAAAACAAATGCATATAAAATTTTGAGTCCTAACTGACTTAGGAAAGTGACATTAAAAACGCTAGTGCAATTTCTAGAATCCAGCTGCACAAAGATCAGTTCATTCACTCACTCACTCATTCCTTAGATAACTATGAAACATCCACTTTGTCCCCACCCTGTACTAGTTTAAAATCCATGGTTGCTGCCCTCAGGGAAGGTAGTTCACAGTCTTGTCAATGAGAAACATGCCCAGGCAGATAATTGCCGTTCAGTTGGGCAAATGTTAAGGTATAATTATTAATAAAGAGCATTCAGAGCAAAAGGAGGGGAGTGACTTTATCAGTCTGGAATGCAGAGAAAGTTTTCTCAGAGGTACTGACATTAAGGTGGGTTATGAACAAAGGAGTAGAGCCGGGGAGGGGGGCGGGGAGGGGAGGTGAGAGGGGCGAGTGGTGCCCCAGACAAAAGGACAATGACTGAAAAGGCTTGGTATGAAAAAGGAGAGTGTGGTCTCAGGAATGTTTATAATACGAGCAAGCATTTTACCCCCAATTTAAGTATCTGAGTGTTGATGGCTGAAAAGGCATTATCAGATTTGGGCAACTTGAGGTCACATAGTAAGTAGTTGGAAAATAAAGCTAAGGATAAACTTGCTCTATGCTCAATGGAAAACTTTACCTCTTATAATGACACGAGACATTCTCGTAAGTCCATACTCCTGGCCATATGGAGAATGAATTGGAGAGATTCAAAGCACTGAACCAGATGTAACAGAAGTTTAGACATAATTTGCCAGGACTGAAACAGAGAGGATGGGGAGAAGAGCCTAGCCCTCAGGTGCACGTTGAAGGGATAGAGTCAACAAGTCTTGGTGTCGGAGTGATACAAGTGGAGAGGAGAGAAGAATCTACAATAATTCCCACATTTTTGGCTGGAGAAGCTACTTAGGTAGACACACCACCATGAAGGCAGGGGATGCAATAGGAGGAAGGTATTTAATAAACAGAACACTGTTACTGCAGACACAGTAAGATCCCTAAGAAGGCATGCCCATTATACCCTTCTCTAGAAAGATCTAGATTACAAAGGGCAGACTAACATCCTGCCCTCAAGTAAAGTTCAGAAGTATGTCTGATTTGTACAGCACGTGCATATACACATGCACACACATACACATACACACACACACACACACACACACACAGAGGCCAAGTAAATTAGATCATTGTGAATGCATTTAAGGGAGATACACACAATACTGTGATTTCCTATTACCTTTTTCAAATACTCAGGCTCTTAAGGGCACTTGTACTAGCCACCCCTGGTTGACAGCTATGTATGTATCTAGAAGGCATACATAGAGTGTGGGATCATCTGCCAAGGTTGTTCAAATAATGACAGTTGATTTTACATAATGCTAGGAGAATCTGTAGGGTGGCAAAGAAAATTGCCCTGGGACATCCAGCCAGAAGAACATGCTAAAGAAAAAAGGGAACTAGGCCTTCCAAGTGTATTGTATGTTGGAATTAGATAGAAGATGCGAATTACCTTCTTAACTACCTCCATAACATGGCTTTTGAAACCAAATCAAAGGCTTTATTCTCCTTAAATATTTGATCAGACTGCATAGCATTTATTATTTCAAATGTTACATGCATTCAGATCACTGCTTATGCAAATCTATCCTTGTTGGCTCTGCACTAAGTAATTTTACAAAGATCCCGATAATAACATCAGTCAAAAATTTGACTGGGAGCACTCTTCTAAAATTTTAGAAGGAAAAATGGATTAAGATACGCGAAAACAGAGGCAATGTTCCAATTACCTTTTATTTTCTTTCGACAATATATTTTCCATGGTCTTTTCTGCTTCCATGTTCTGAACATGCCCTGGGGCTTTCATACCTGTCTTTCTTTCCTTCTGCCTTGAAAACTTTTTTAGTAGGTCTTTTTACTCCCAGGATCATCTCATTGATTGGTCGTATCAGGCAGGCCTGCCCAGCACATCTGACCCAAGAAGGCTCTCCCTTTGCCTCTGCCACCACCCCACGCCTTATTATTCACTATCAGTGTATCTTTTCTGTAGTCCTAGTTACAAATTAAAATTATATATTAGTTGTCAGTTGACTGTCTCACCCCCAGACTATAGCTTATGAATCCTCTGAAATTCTTGCTTCTTTACACACATCAGAATAGTTTTTAAGAACACGAACATGTTAATTTACCGAGGGTTGGCAAAATGGTGATATTCCATTATTTCTCCCTTCACTTATTAGCTGGAATGCTTTTATATAGAAAAAGGGAGATAAATGCTTCATTTTTTGTTTGTTTTACTTACTAGTGTTCAAGATAATGAAGGTATTTCTTATTATCTTCCAAAGATGACGAATTCACTTGTTTTCCCATAACAGAACCACCATGGATGGAGTCCACATTTATAAAATCTCAGTGATCTGACCGGGAATGAAGACAATTGTCCCTGATCAAGAGCAGTGATCCAGAGCCAGACTCTGCCTCTTCGTTGAAGTCTTTTCAGTTTCTAATCATTCTCAGATGCTCCCTGAGTTTATTGGTCATAAATCTGTTTTTTCATCTTTTTGAATAAAATAGAGATGTGGTTAAGAGCATGAGTTGCAGCAGAAGAAAAAACGGAGTTTAATCCTAGGTTTGTCACTTACAAACTATGGCTTCTTGGCCAAGTTACTGAAGTTCTTGAAGTCTTGGTTACCCTATCTGAAAAAAAAAATTGTTGTCAAAAGTATCAATGAGATAATTGGTATAAATCACTTATCAGGTGTGTGACATTGTGTGTTCTTTAAAAAATGTTAATCAACAGTATTGTAATTGGTTTGTTTTTTTTTTAAAGATTTTTATTTATTTATTTGACAGACAGAGATCCCAAGTAGGCAGAGAGGCAGGCAGAGAGAGAGGAAGGGAAGCAGGCTCCCTGCTGAGCAGAGAGCTCGATGCGGGACTCAATCCCAGGACCCTGGGATCATGACCTGAGCCGAAGGCAGCGGCTTAACCCACCGAGCCACCCAGGCGCCCAACAGTATTGTAATTGTTCATGAGTCTAGCATTCCAATGGAAATGAACTTAAAGAGCCATAATTATTCATTTTCTTAACCACCTAGAATAATGTAAGTGTCCAATAAATATTTATTTATTTATTACATGAATGACATCCCAATTTCCCCAGGCTGATGGTTTTGTCCCAGACTATTCATCATCACCTGTAATAGTGCTATGTCAAGTGGGGTGTCATGGTGGAGGGAAAACCCAAAAGCACCCACTGGATCCTAAAACATCACAGAAGTTTCTTAGACTAGTGCTCGCTCTCTCTCTCTCTCTCTCTCTCTCTCTCCTTTTTCTCCCATCTTTTCTTTCTTACTCCTCTCAGGTCTACAGATATGTTATTTGAAGTTCAGGCTGTGTCTATAACCCTTGCATTTCTGAGTATCATCTTCAAATGTAAATGTCAGGGAGATATGTAAAAGTCAAAGGGATTCCACACTATCTTACTGAAAGCTCCTTAGGTGATTTATTATTCTGGTGACTTGTCTCCCTCTAAGGAAAGACACACAACTGAGCCAAATTATATCAACTTCTAGTTCAGCCTAGAACACCAAAACCCAGCTGGCAGAAATAGGCTTGTTAGATATCACTTCAAAGCAGCTTCTATGTACATCCCTCCTCAGTGGGCCTTATATCATAGGAAATTCATATAGAAATATAACCTTTGATATTTGCTGGTCCCCACCGGATGCCTTTATTTTCAGTTTCTGGTAAAATGGCTTGCAGCTATTGAAGCTCACAGTCTGAAGACCAGTATTTCCCCCATGGATAACACCAACCTTTGAAACTGAAGCAAAACTCAAGAGCAGGAAGACCGTGCTACACCCCATTCTGATTCCTGTCTAACTGCAGCCACCTTAGCGTGTCCTCGGCAACTTCAATGTAAACCATAGCCCTTCCTGAATCTAGCCCTTTGTTCATGCTATTGCCCATATATGGAACCTTCTCTCTACTACCCATCTCTTGTATCACGAAATCTTACTGACACTTGAGATCCTGATTAAATGCCATTTCTCTGTGAAGGCATGCTTAGCACCTATAACCAGACCAGAGCACCTTCATATCCCATATTATGGTTTGTAATTATGTTTATTCCTATGACTGATTCATGTCTACTTGCCTCCCTTCATCTGCATCTCCATTATGTTGAGACTCCTTTCCTACTGTAGAACTTAGCACTGTCACCACCACAGAGTCAGCATCCATAAATATTTGTTGAATGAATGGTGAATCAAAATGTGTTGAGTAGTCAAGGAAAGGTAATTCACATGCCTCCATCATTTAAGAATGCTGGCGACCATTAGGGAATGAAATGCATCATCTCACTTTGACTAACAAGGAGGTACCACAATATCATTGCAAATGTAGAAATGAGGACTCAGGAAGTCACTTGTCTGCAACACAACAGCAATCTCCCTAAAATGGGTATTAGAGCTAAATTCCCCAACCAGGAAAAAGAAAAATATTATTAGGACAAGAGCCCTACCTTTACGACTAAAATGTGCATGCGTTCTCAAAGTGTAGTAAGCCTCATGGGCATGTGTGGTCAGTCTTCACAGTTGACTATGTGTGAACCTGACAAAATAGTGAAGGATTTCCTTTTTCTAAGAACTACTAAAATAATTTAATTACTTTCCTCATTTTCTACCTGTCATGAATATACCACCTTTGGGTTTTCCTATCTAAAATCCAATTTCACCTCCCTTCTTTTACTTTTTATTTTTTTACTATCACTATTACTGGTTTTTACTTTTAAAAAGAAATAGACTAATTTTACATTTTAAATATCTTTGAGCTGCAAAATGAGGACTTTTTATGCTGCTTTCTCTCCAGTTTTATGGAGACATAAATGTCAATAAAATTATATATATATATTTAGGGGCGCCTGAGTGGCTCCCCTGATTGTCTGACTCTTGATTTCACCTTAGGTCATGATCTCAGGGTCATGGGCTCAAGCCCCACTTCAGGCTCCACGCTCAGTGCAGAGGCTGCTTGAGAAGCTTTCACTTCCTCCCCTTTGCCCCTCCTCCTGCTCATGCACTCTTGCTCTCTCTCTCTCTCTAAATAGAGAAATGAAGTCTTTTAAAAAGTATATATATATATATATATATATTTGAGGTAGATAATTGATATTTTGATATACATGGACTTGGTGAAATAATCACCACAATGAAGCTAATTTAACATATAAGTCACCTCACCTAATTTATCATTATTATTATTACTATTTTTATTATTATTGGTGGTGAAAGCACTCAAGATTTACCTTCTGAGTAAGTCTAAAGTATACAACATACTCCCCCAACCCCTGGCAACCACAATTCTACTCTCACTTCTATGAATTTGAATTTAGATTCCACATACTAGTGAGATCATACAGTATTTGTTTCCCTATCTCTGGTTTATTTCACTTACCACAACATGTATCCATGTTGTCGCAAATGTGAGAATTTTTCATTTTTTTAAGGCTGAATAATATTACATTATGTATCTTTACCTATGCATCTACTGACCAATATTTGGGTTGTTTACCTATCTTGGCTATTGGCAAATAATGCCTCGATGTACATAAGAGTACAGAAAACTACTGAAGATGCTGTTTTCCATTCTTTTGGATCTATACCCAGAAGTGGGATTGCAGGATCTATCAAGACCTATTTTTAATCTTTTGAGGGATATTCTTGCTATACCTGTCTACATTCCTCCAATAGCATACAAGTGTCTCTTTTCTCCACATTCTCACCAACACATCTTTTGTCTTTTTGATAATAGCTATCCTAATATGTGTGGGGTGATAACTCATGTGGTCTTGATTTATAATTGCCTGATGATTAGTCATCCTGAAAATGTTTTATTATGTAACTATTGGCCATCTGTAAGTCCTCTTTTGGAAATGTCTGCTCAGGTCCTTTGCCATTTTTAAACATGTTTTGGTTTCTTACAACTGAGTTGTATGAATTCTTTATATATCTTGGATGTTAACCTCTTTTAGATAAATGGTTTGCATATATTTCCTCCCATTCCATAGGCTGCCTTTTTACTCTGATGACTGTTTTCTGTGTTACCCAGAAGTTTTTTAGTTTGATGCAATCCTACGTCTCAGTCCTATGCAAAAAAAAAAAAAAAAAAAAAATCATTGCAAGATCATTGTCAAGATTTTTTCCCTCTTTTTTTTTTTCTTTTTTTCTTTTTTTAGCTTTACAGTCTTGGGGCTTATATCTAAGTGTGTATCCATTTTGAGTTCATTTTTGTGTATGATGTCCTATAAAGGACCAATTTTCATTCCTTTGCATGTGCATATCCAGTTTTCCTGCACCATTTATTGAAGTGACTAGCCTTTCCCCATGGTGTGTTGCTGGCTCCCTTGTCAAAGATCCATTGACTATAAATGTGCGGATTTATCTCCGGACTTTCTAGTTTGACCTGTTGGTCTCTATATTTGTTTTTATGCCAGAACCATTATGTTTTAGTTCCTATAGTTTTGTGATGTACTTTGAAATCAGGAACTGTGATGGTTCCAGATTGTTGTTCATGCTCAAGACTGCTTTGGTTATTGATGGTCTTTGTGGTTCCATATGATTTTTTTTAAATTTTTTTTCCTATTTCTATAAAGAATGACACTGGTATTTTCACAGGAATTGCACTATGAAGATCATTCAGGGTAATATGGACATTTTAACTACATCAATTCTTCCAATCATTTCTTCTTGAGAAAGACTTGCCAGGATCCTCCTCCAGCTCCCGTGGTATTAACAGCACCTGCTTCATCATGGGACAGAAATGCTCATCTTCCCTATAGAACCATGAGAGTCAATGAACTGCCCCTTATACAGAGTACTGATATTAATAAAACTTTTTTTATACCTATAAAAATGGAGGTTCAGAGAGGTTACATGACTTTCAAGTTCACAGAAATAGTAAATAGCAGGACCCAGATTTGACACCAAATCCAATGTTGTTTTTACTGCAATCCAGTTGACTAACAAATCATCCTCCCTCAACTAAAAGCTACCAGGACAGTAATCAGCCAACAACAACATTTTCTGGGAAATCCTTCCCATTTATATTAAAGCCTCATTGCTTCCATATGCAAATGAAATTTCATATTTTAATGTGATATGTTTATATAATTTGATACATTTTGTATAATTTATTTGTTTGTTTGTTTTAAGATTTTATTTATTTATTTGACAGAGAGAGAGACACAGTGAGAGAGGGAACACAAGGAGGAAGAGTGGGAGAGGGAGAAGCAGGCTCCCCGTGGGCAGGAAGCCCGACGCAGGGCTGGATCCCAGGACCCTGGGATCACGACCTGAGCTGAAAGCAGAGGCTTAACCCACTGAGCCACCCAGGTGCCCCTCGTTTGGTTTTTAAAAGTATCATCTATTTCCTTGATTTCCATCAATACCATTCTTGAGGGTCTTATTTCTTGATATCCAGCAATATAAGCAGTGTTTAGGTAAAAATATTACTTCTGAGAGTCCACAAAATTGCTCCAGGATTTAAACCTAGCTGAGAAAGAAAGATTAACTGCTAATCTACTGTGCTTAAGGAAATTCACAAATTTCTAAATCCAAAGGGATTTGTTCTGCATTTATACGACCAGAAGTCATATTCCTTTCTGGGACAAAATCCAGGATATGTGCACATTTTCTATATTTAAACTGACTCAGCAAGCAATCTACTATAGTCAGCAATGACCACAGTAAACAATAAAAATGCCATTTTAATCACTCTCGAAATTTAAAATACATTTGCAACAGAGGCTTAATAATTACAGTGAGACAATATGGAAAGGCAAAGTGCTTACTGAAAGCTAATATATGATCTCTTGTGCTAAGTGCTTAGCACATTAATTTTATAACTGCAGATGCAATAATTGCAATCATTTGCCAAGGGATCTATCCTTTTGCAGCAACTTGAATTACAGGTAAATCGATTCCATTGGTTCAAAGCCGATTCGAGCTTTTAGGAAAAGGTAACATCTCAAAAAAGGTTGCACAGTTATTTTTAAGCAAGATTAGAGATAAAGATATTGGTTGCACATAATTGCCCCTGAATCCTAATTACTTTAACAAATACGTTGCACTCCAAAACTTCCAAGACAAAGCAAGCATTAATATAAACTCTAATAAAAAAGGGAGGAGAATTAGGGAAGAAAAAAATCAACTAACGTTAATGAAACAAAAAGCTAAAATGAAAGCCAAAAATATATAATTAAATAAAACTGAAAGAGAGCTCTTTGAGAAAATAACAAAACAGGTAAACTCTAGAATGGCCGATTATTTAAAAAATAAGAGAGACAAACATGTACATCATATATGATAAATGACATGTAATGAGAGATACAAAAGAGATATTCATGAAAATTACAAAAATATTATGGATACATTTGGTAGTGTAAAAGTTGAAAAATCTAGAGGATTTTTCTAGATGATTTCAAACAGAATATAATGTCCCATAATTGACTGCCAAAATTGTAGAAAACCTAAACATTCCAATGATCACATAAAAGGTGGGAAAGACAATCAGCTCCCTGTCATTATAAAGTGGCCCAAGACCCACTTGATTTCCCAGATGCATTCTACTAACATTAATATAAGATATGATATCTATTTATATAAATAATATTTAGCAACTGAATGACATGCAAGTTGTAAAACTTATTTTATGAAACAAATAAGAAAAACCTCTCAACATCCAAATCTAATAAACATAATGCAAAAAGAATGACATAACCAATTGTGTACATGGATACAAATTTCAAAATGAAATACCAATATCGAACCTAGCAACATGTTTCTAGATAGGTCTCCTGAGGCAAGGGAAATAAAGGCAAAAATAAACTACAGGGACTACATTGAAATGAAGTTTCTGTACAGCAAAGGAAACAGTCACCAAAACTAAAAGGCAACCTACAGAATGGGAGAAGATATTTGCAAATAACATATCCAATAAAGGGTTAATACCCAAAATAAATAAGGAATTATTATAACTCAATATCCCCCAAGCAATAATCCAATTAAAAATGGGCAGAAGATGGGGGCGCCTGGGTGGCTCAGTGGGTTGGGCCGCTGCCTTCGGCTCAGGTCATGATCCCAGGTCCTGGGTTCGAGCCCCACATCGGGCTTTCTGCTCAGCAGGGAGCCTGCTTCCTCCTCTCTCTCTGCCTGCCTCTCTGCTTACTTGTGATTTCTCTCTGTCAAATAAATAAATAAAATCTTTAAAAAAAAAAAAAAATGGGCAGAAGACATGAACAGACATTTCTCCAAAGAAGACATCCAGATGGCCAAGAGACACAAGAAAAGATGCTCAACATCCCTCATCATCAGGGATGCAAATCAAAACTACAAAGAGATACCACCTCATACCTGTTAGAGTGGCTATAATCAACAACACAAGAAACAAAAAGTGCCAGGATGTGGAGAAAAAGGAACCCTTGTGCACAACTGGTGGGAATGCAAATTAGGGCAGCCACTATGAAAAATAGTACAGAGAGGAGGTGCCTCAAAAAATTAAATAGACTACCCTCCCAATTAGGAATCACACTACTGGTTATTTACCCAAAAAATGTAAAACATTAATTTGAAAGTACACATGCACCCATATGTTTATAGTAGCATATCTACAATAGTCAAATTATGGAAGCAGCCCAAGCATCTATCGGTAGAGGAATGGATAAAGGAGATGTGGCAATTATATACAATGGAATAATATTCAGCCATAAAAAAGAATGACATCTTGCCATTTGCAATGGATGGAGCTAGAGGGTATTATAGAGCAAAATTAGTCAGTCAGAGAAAGATAAATACCATAGGAAATTTTGACATTTTGGTGAAATTAAGAAAATTTTAATTGTTCACTCAAAGTTTCAACTAAGTCAAATGATGTGTCAATTAGAGTTTTGACATCTTCCAGAATAAGCCAAAGATACCAAGAACACATTAATATACAAACATTTATATACTCTAAATTCACTTTCAGTAACAATACATACAGCTCAGTTCTCTTTTGGCAATCATCCTCTATATGTAATTATAAGGGTATATTAAAAAAAATTCAAGCGGGGTGTCTGGGGGACTCAGTCAATTACGTATCCAATGCTTGATTTGGGCTCGCCTCACGGTCTCACCACCCTGAGCCCAGTTAAGCTCTACACAGAGCAGAGAGACTGCTTAAGTTTCTCTTTCTCCCTCTCCCTCTGCCCCTCTCTCCCCCAGCTCATGTGCATGGGCATGCTCTAATCTCTCTCTCTCTCTCCCTCTCTCTCTCACAAAATAATAATAATAATAATAATATTAATAATAATTTAAGCTAAGATGCTACCAGATTATGGACTGTCTGGTGGATTCTGGAGCTTATTAATAAAATAATATTTTTAAAGATATTATAAATTCATGACCAGATTAGTTTAGATACGGTGCTAGATGGACACTTGGTTAATGTATTTTAGACTTTAGGAAAGCAATATTAAATGTTATGCCATCATCTCTTTCTAGAAATTGATTCTTAGTCTGTGATTGTGATCTATTTTCTATGAACACAATTCTATTGAGGTGCACAAACTCTTCACCTAGAATTAAAAAATTAATTTATTCATCAAAAGCATGTACTGCATGTCTAACACGAAATATAGCTCAAATACCTGGGATAGGATAACAGAAAGAAAATTGTATTTACATATTAGATCTCTCTTCAAATTACTGAAAACCCATATATCACTTATATAACTCATATATTCAGTTCAGTTAAGTCAGAGAACATACTTATTCAGTGCATGGGCCATTCTCACCAAATTCTGGCTGCAAATCTGCCATTTTTAATTGACAGTTTTTACCCAAGCAGAGAAGATAATTTACCACATAGCAAATCTGACTAATCATCTAGTTCTTCAAAAAGTTACAGCAAATTGGTATCTATACCATTCTGACCTACTCTGGAGATTACCACCAGCACAGCTAAATTCCAATTGGAAAACAATACTTCAGAAAAACAAGGCTATATGTTACCAGCGGCTTGGCAAATAGACTTCGGTCCCTGCTTGCAATTTTCCTTGGCTCTGACGTAATGTGTAGCATGACTGATTAACAATCAATACTAAATATTTTAGATGTGAAAGATGATCTTATATTGTTATCATCCATAAAAGCATTATCTCAAGTGTTTAGAGCAGAACACTAGGACCACCAAATTGTTCTAACAACTAGAAAAGAAACAAAAACATAAAAAAACAACAGCAGGGAATATCTGGGAGTGGCTTTCACAGTCAGAGAGATCTGAGAACCAGCACACCTTAGGGTCCAGCCTTGCAAAGTCACAGTGCAAATGAGCACATGACAAGGTCTCAAATTTCACCCTGGCAGGAATCCTGTTTATATTTGTTTAGCCCAGAATTTATCACACATACTTGACATCGGTATTTTTTTTCTCTTTTTATTTTCCTTATCTTTTCCTCTCTCTTTTTCCAAAACACACATATAAAGGATCTTTGAATGTCTTAAGTTGTGTCTGATTCAGGATAGGCAAAAATAAATGTTTGCTGATTGAATGAACAACATTTCCACAATGCTTACACAAGCTGCACTGAAATTGCAGGTGCGCAATTAAAGGACAAGGCCAGCTGAAGAACCTCCACAGGACTGCAGTTTGGTCAAAGAATCATGCATAACCTCTAAAGCATTATATCCTCAAAAGCAAATGTATCTAATATTCCTTGTGGTGCTCAGGCAAGCCATGGAGGCACTGCTTGATAAAATGGTTTAATGTTTTCCTTGCAGATACTTGAAGTCAAACTGACAGCAGTGGAAATGACTTACAGAGAAGGAACTCCATTCCCAAGAGAGTGCTGTGTGCTCTTTCCTGCAAAGTTTAAAGGTGCTCCAAAGGGAGAAGGAGGTCCTGTTTGAAACCCATGCTGATGCCACAAAACATTACCCAAGGGTAGCTGCAGACTGGTATAGAATGGGCACGTTCTCACTAATTTGCAGGATCATGTAGACACAAGACTAGGACACGGCACTGCCCTTAATACCATCCTCACTGCTGGCCATGAAAAGAAAAAAAAAAATAAGCAGAATGATAAAACCTCAAGTAGAGCTGAATAAGCACTACAGAAGCATCTGGGAAATCCAATTTTTACAGGTGGACAGCATCCAACAACTCAGTTCTATTTCTGCTGGTGGGTGATCCAGATTTCTTATATAGTTGTCCTTTTTCTCTTTGTAACTAAGTACAAAGACTTTAATAATTTGCCATTTAGGCCAGTCCCATAAGCCTCTCTATGTCATGCAAAGATTAGGTCATTGTTGCCACATAGCCTTCTCTGTTCCCTTCTATGTAATGATAATGTTGACTTATCCTGACACAGCACCTGCCCTGATTTCCCCTTCTTTAATTTGGTTCTCAATTCCTTCATACGTGTCAAGCTAGAATCAAAAGCATCACCTGACTGAAATATGAAGCATGACGTCACACAAGGTTCCAGAGATTTGGGAAAGGACAGTAGATAGGGAGTTGCAGGTGTTATAGATTTATTTGCATGTGATAGAACTACTGGAATTTTGTTCACTGAGAACTTGGAATTTTTTTTTTAAAATACAGTAGTACTCAGTTTTTCGGTGTATAGTTTTATGAGTTTAACACATGCAGAGATCCTTGTGGCCACCATCACAAACAGGATACAAAACTATCTCAACACAACAAATAATTCCTTCAGGCTGTTCTTTTAACAACTGTACCTTCCCCTACTACCAACCCCTAGCAATCTCTGATCTGTCCCTTGCATTTTCAGGATGTCATAAATGGAATCACAAGGTATTTAATATGGCTATTCTCACTTAGATTCATATATATATATTATATATATATATTTATATATTTATATATTATATACATTTATATATTTACATATATATTTTTATATATTATATATAATATATTCTCAATAGAATATATTTTATATAATATATATATGTAAGTTTTTTCCTTTTTATTATTAAATAGCATTCTATTGTTTATATCCATTTACCTATTCCAATTTGGGGCAACTGGCTATAACATTATTGTGCAGGTTTATATATGAACATAAATTTCATTTATTTAGAGTAATTTCCTAGAAGTGAGGTTTGTGAGGTCTTAGAGTAATTGTATGTTTAATTTTGTAATAAGCTGTTTTCTAAGATGGGTGTACCATTTGGCATCATTTGGATTTGAGCAAACAGACAGAACTATAGTATCAGGGAGGAAATTATTTTACATAACAGTTTATAGAGTTTACATAAGATAGAACAATTTTTTTCCTACAGCAGAAATGAAAAAATGCATATTAAATAAATTCAGCTCTGTGTATCTTAATGCACTTGGTTCATTTGTTCCTTGAAGATAGATACAGTATGAAATAAAAATTGATGAACACTAAAATGTAGTTATATCTTGTATAACTACAGTTTAGTGTGAAATCATTACATCCCTAATTATGACTTCTGTTCTTCTAAGAACAGCTGGTCTTACTGAATGTTTTAAATTGTGCAACAGACTTAGAAAGACAGGATCACTAGGAATTGTTACTTCTGATTCCAGGACCCAGTGGCAAAAAGGACTCAAGTCAGCTTGGAAAATGAAGGCACAGGTTAAGTCAGAAATCAAGACCGAGGCATAAGTCAACTACAGCCATGTATTTCAAAAGGTTAAGTTCTCTGTTGAGTTGTTCAGGGGAGAGGTAGAAATGATAAAAATGTTTACAAGGCATTTGCTTAGAAAGGAAGAAAAAATATGAAAAGAATATGAGGCTTTGGAGACTTCCTTTGAGTTGCTGGATCTAACCTTGCCAGGAGAACGACATAGACTAATAGTTCCTGTAAGTATGTTAGTCTGTTTGAACTGAGTTTCTGACCATACAAATTACCTTAATATAGATATTATATTATAACTCTCTAAGCAAATCTAAAATAATACAAAATATAGTGAAAAAATTGGAGGCAAACATGCACAAAGCTGGAAATTAAGATACTATTACTGTATTTCAATGGGTTCTAGAACTACATAGCCATTTTCTTCTGTTTTAAAAAATCTCTATTTCTACCTTTTATTTGATGAGCATACATTTCTTTCATAGAAGTAACATGTAAATAAAAATATAGGATTTCAAAATGTATCTATTTCCATGAAAGAATTATATTTCTTTAAGAACATATATAAGGATTATATTTCTTTAAGAAGATATAAGAACAATAAAAAAATACTCAGTTAATTATTGAATGCTGATGCCTTTCTGTACAGGTGAAAAAAATTAAGTTTTTAAAATAACTTATATGCTACTAGGCTACCTAACTGGAATAATATTAACTTTAGTAACTAGTATGAATGCAGTAAATTAATAAGCTTTTCTGAGCCTCCATATCAGCACCTAAAAAACAGGAGTGGCCTTGTGGCTCTTAGTTCCTGTTTTAGGCATGTGATCAAAGAAAATGCCTTATTCCAAACCCAAGCAGGATCTACACTTGAAAACACAGTGAGGTGTTTTTGAAATGTTTAAATGTGACTTCCATTATCCACAAACATTCTGATTTCTTGGTGGCCCAGTTTGCTTAAAAAAAAAAAATAATAATAATAATAAACATTATGGATCTTTTCTGAAGTAATGATGGGAAATCAATGGGTTTCCATTTTTTTAAAATAGATTATCTCATTAAAATCAGGATAGTCCAACAATGGAAAATAGTCTAGTTTAAGACATAATACTTGTACTTCCTTGAAAACATCAGTGATGCCCATAGCTTATCCCTAAAGTATTAAGTTCAGTGTGTTTGGCTCCCTAATTATATCCATAGAAATGCACAAATTAATTGGTTTGGTGTTTCAGAGACCACTGATTACAGAAATTATTTTTCATCTGAAGAAGGAGCTCAGTAAATCTCTGGGGAGAGTTTGTTGGGCTTAAACATCTGACTGCATTTTAGTCTTTAAAGTTGAGCTTTTTTCATAAATTAAAGCTAGGAATAAAAGCATTAAGCATATTCTCAACACTATGATTTCTTCCACCACCAACAATCATCTGTAAAACACAAACACTTCCAATGAATGCTGCAAACATAGATTCCTACAGTGCCTTCTGAACTGCATAAATTAATTCCTTTTTGTTATTGTGTCCACTCTACCTTTGCAATATAGAGTAGATTTTCCATATTAATACAAAGCTTCTCAAATATCTAACCTGAGGGTGATTTGATCTTGCTAGTTTACATGTAAAAGCTAATTAAGTTTCAAAGATCCTCCCAAAACTTGGTTGTTTATAACCTCTGTCAGGCCCCACCTGGGATAAGGTGGATTGCCTTCCCTTTAAACCCCTATTTTATTTATTTATTTTTTTTTGTAAAGATTTTATTTATTTATTTGACAGACAGAGATCACAAGTAGGCAGAGAGGCAGGCAGAGAGAGGGGAGGAAGCAGGCTCCCTGCTGAGCAGAGAGCCCGATGTGGGACTCGATCCTAGGATCCTGGGATCATGACCTAAGCGAAGGCAGAGGTTTTAACCCACTGAGCCACCCAGGTGCCCTTAGACCCGTACACTGGAGAAACTGGCAGTCATTTCTCTCAAATAGTTCCTACCATCAAGGTATGGCATGGCATATTCGTCCCTGAAACGTTTCAGTCACTAAAATGACTAATTCTGATAGTAATTTACAACCTTCTTTCCAGTCCAAAGCCTTACTTCAAGGTGTTCTGGAAAAACTGAAATTTGCTTTCACAAAATAATGCGCTCTCACTCTTACAGTCTAAATATCATTGTGGATCATTCGGACGTCTTCGGGGATCAGCCTAGCTGGTCAACCAGCATCCCCTCTCGCCCCCCAACTACCCAACAGTTCTCTACCGGACATCCAGACCTGAGCCGGACTATGTGAGTTTGCACTCAGTTTCTACAATTCCCTGTAAACCTTATGGCAGTAACTTCGTATGCCTGTGCCTCGGTTGCCTCTTCTGTATTGAGATTATAATAGCATCCACCTTAGAGGGTCACTGGCAATTGCAAAAGCTAGTGTATTTGAAGGCTTCAAAGATATTCTGGCATGTAAGATGTACTCAGTAAGAAGCACAATTACCCTTATTTTTAGGGTGAAATATTGTTTAATGTGCCTGACAAAGTCCTGCCTCTACATGGGTCAACCTCCCCTTCTCAGCTGTACTGAACTTCCTTTCAGACCCTTATCTTCACCACGTTCTTTCTTTGCACATGTTTTCCCTGGAATGTATTTCCAAATGTTTTGCCAAGAATACAATTCTCTTCTTCCTTTGTCATTACTCAATCCTTGGCTCTCAATTCAAGCATCCCTTACTGGCACATCTCTGATTGGATCAGGTCTACCTCCGGGCACTAGAGTTTTATAAGTCTCCTTTACCTGTATTTTCAGAGAACCAGAAAAACGTGCTCTTTTAATTTTGGAGAAATCTGTAAACAGATAACTATATGATGCCACCAAGCATATAAATATTTATAACTAGATTTTCACAGAGCTGAGGGGAAAGAATGAGTGACTCTGGAGAGTGCATCAGGAAATGATTGAACTGATCTTAAAAGATGAATTAGCATCTGCCTCAAAGAGGCAAAAATAGCACTAGAAGCTACTTGGTGATTAAAGTGTTGGGCACCATTATGGGGGCTATGAGGGTAATGTCTCATTTAATTATGCTGAAAGCCTTCCAAGTTAAGTGCTATTTTCTCAATTTCAGAGATCAGAAATCTGAGGATTAAAGTAATCTGCATAAGATCATACAGCCTACCCACCCAGGGTCTGGAGGTGAATTTAGATCCCATATCACCTTTTACACTGAAGGCATCCTTCCCTATGCAATGACCTGTAGCAGCGAGAGAACAAGATTCACTCAGGAACCACTGAGAAGATCAGGATGTGTTGGAGGTGCGGTATAAGGGATCTCAGCAAATTAAGCTGAGAAGACAGATCAAGACTAAAACATAAAGAGCTTTATAAGTTTCCCATTGAGAGCAATGAATTTCATCTTGCCAAGTAAAGGAAAGGGAGGGGTTGTCTTACCATTTGGGCCCCAAAGAAACTGACCACTCTCTGGGGACCCAGATGGTCCTTTCTTTCTCCTCTCTCTCCACTCTCTGGACAACCCTTAATACTTACACATGAATTGACAAGCCTGCCAACCCTTAGAGGTTGTCACCCTATACAAATTGTCTACAATTTCTTGGTCTCACAGTTCAAACTGCTGCGAAGGGGCATTTGTTTAGTGGTGCTACCCTTCCTTGGTTCTCTTTGTTATGCTAGAGGGTGCAGAATTACAAGGTGTAGACAGGAGTTAAAGGGCAGAGCTAATTTCCCTATAAGGGAGCTCAAGTTAGGACAAGCACTCCAAAATAGGTCAACTAGATATGCCATACTAAAGAGCTTGAACTTTATCCTGAAAGCTATGTTTAATAGTTCTTAAAATACTACTGAACATTGATTTGTAATAGATTTATGCAAATTAACCACACTCAACAGCCAATGTAGTATGCTTTGAACCCTTGAAAGATGTGCCCGGATTAAATATTGACTGTCTCTAGCTAAAAAAAATTGCAAGAAGCCATCTAACACAGGAACTGAGAGGTAACATGTTCATGATCTTTTAATAAAACATATTTATCAGTGTATTGACAAGTATCTGTATAAACAACTATATGCCAAAAATACTAGCCAAAAGTTTTTCTACACCAAAGAAAACAGATAAGCCCACAAATTACCTGAATATGCCTAAAATACATATACTTCAGTTTGCAAGAAAATATCTCACTGTTTTTATTTTTCAATTTTAATATAAGGGGGAAAAGGACATAATTAATTATTCTTTCTTGTTCTAACACTTTACAGTTCACAGCAAGTCAAGCCTTGGAAAATGAACTTCATCACAGAGCCAAAACAAGTATTCTCTTGACTAGAAAGACTCAACTTTATAAAGATATCACTTTCTTTAAAGCAAATTCAAATGTGCTTCAATAATTATGGGAAAAATAATAGTGTGGTTTCCCTACAATCATTCTTACATTAAATGCTGTACATCAAAATCAAAATTATTTTTAGGCATGATGGGCAGTTTCCCACTAACAATTTTCTAAATTGCCTAATAATTTTATGTAGCATAATTACAAGACTCCTGCTTGTGTATTTTTCCTTCTCTTTGCTTTCATCTGAATACGAATTAAGAGTAATCACAAGCAAACCTTTATGGTAGATGTTTACAAGGTAATGCTGCAACAGAGCTCTATAAAATGAACTCAACAGGAAAGCCCTTGAAATACTTCCCCCATTAACAATAGGACATGCATGTATGAAGGAAAATTTCCAGACTAAGTGATTTTCTGAATAAAAATGGGTGAGTATGTGAAGGCAGATTGATTGCTCATGAATCACTTTCATTTCTAAAACTCTGCTGAAAATCTCCCACCTTATGATCCACAATCACACACAAATCAACATTTGCAAATCTAATCTCCCTATGAACATTTCCCACTGTAAGAGTTAATTTTTCTGTCAGTTTGGCTAGGCCACAGTGCCCAGTTGTTTGGTCAAACACTAGTCTGATATTTCTGTGAAGGTCTATTGTCAATGTGATTGATATTTATCAGTAGTTGACTTAAAGAAGAGTATCCTTGATAATTAATGTGGGTGGGCCTCAATCCAATCAGTTGAAGGCCTTAAGAGCTAGAAATGATTCCCCTAGAAGAAGGAATTCTGCCTCAAGACTGTACCACAGAATTGCCTGAGTTTACAGCTTACTGGATTGTTGTAGAGATTTTGGACTTGTTAGCCCCCACAGTCCTATGAATTAATTCATAAAACAAATCTCTCTTCACACACACACACACACACACACACACACACACACACACACACACACACCCTATTGCTTCTGTTTCTCTGGAGAACCTTTACTGTTACATCCACATTTTATGCCTTCTTCTCTTTAAGATTTTGGCCATATCAATTTATTAATAATATGATATTTGTCATTAAGATGAAATTAAAGAAACTCCCTATTTTTATTTGCCTACTCCTAAGAAATATAACCATAAATTCATAAATTTGAGGTGTTATTCATTCCCTATAACATATTAATACACAACTGCTAACATTATAAAAATGGTCATTTAAGCCTAACATATATAGTTGTCAAATCACTATACTGTACACTTGAAATGAATGTAACATTGTATGCCAACTGTATTTCAACTAAAAAAAAAGGTCATTTACATGATCTCTAAAATCACACTGCCGGTTCCTGTACCACCCTAGGGCACCATACCCTGGACTCACTATTCTTGATTTCATTTTGATTAATAGAATAAATCTCTCCTTACCATGTGGAAATCGAACTACGACCTCTATTTTACTTCTCTCTTTCTTTGGGACACAATTTTACCTCATTACCGTCTTTCTACAATTAAAGTCTTTATGACATAAAACCCATCACATAGAATTTCCAATAGTCCAAGGACCTATCTTTAATCCCTCTGTTCATCTTAACCAAATATCTACATGGCCAAAAAGTGATCAGAACACAAAATGCCAAGAGAAATAGCCTTTTTCGTGCCGTGGCCTTTTTGGTACAATTTGGTGAAGGACTCATTCCCAAAAGTTAAACTCAGAGGAAATGCTTGGTGGCTGAGAACTTAAGAGAGATGCCAGAGTTTTCTTACAAAGGATGTTCAGTCTAAAGACTAGGGGGGAATTTCCTAGAGGAACAATAATCAAAGAGTGGAGCAATTAAATATCAGTTGGTCTGGACCTTTGTGGTTGACAATGCCCTTCCTGGATGTCTGAGGACAACAGAGGTTCAGAGACATGCCCAAAGTTACTCAGTTTGAGTCCTGCTCATTCCAGTTGTACTAATTACATTTTTGATCACAGCTTCCTCAGCTTCCTTTCCTCCCAAGGAGAACTTGTTTTGAATTAAGATAATTAAGATAATCAATCAGATTGCATTTGATAAAATCATTCCTTCCTCCATTCCCTTTTTCTCCTTCCATGTTCCCTGCTCTCTTTCCATCTCTCCTACCTCGACCTTCCTTTTGCCTTGTAAATATTGGCTATCAGACACTGACCTAATCCCTGGCTTTCAGAGATGCAGCTCCCAAATCTCGCTAATCTCAGCTTCCTTCTGTGGGCAAGGAGGAGCTCACTTCTTTTCTCAATGCTCAGCTCAGCTGTCTCACCTGGCCTGCAGATGTCCCCTGATACCACTTCTTTCCATGGTTTACATGGGCAGAAAAGACAGCAACTTTTCTGCCCATGTAAACCAAACTACCAAAGCCAAAATGCCAGTTTTCTGTTGCCTGATCAGGTTATAAGTTATTTCCCTTTGTCTTTCCACTAAATCAAGTTTTGTGAACAAATTCTCAATATGGACATGTGCACATCTTCTTACTCATTACTGCATTCTAAATGTATACATTGAGGACCACTTCTTAATGGAAGTATTGATAATGAAGACCACAAGAGTCCAGAGATATATCCTGCAACAGGAGAAAAGCCAGACAGAAAAGGCTACGTATTATATGAGTCAATTTATGTGGAATATTCAGGAAAGGCAAATGTATAAACAGAAAATAGATTAATGGTTGCTAGGGGCTTTAGGAAGAGGGAAATAGAAAGTGATTGCTCATAGGTATGGGTTTTTTTTGGGTGAACAGGACAAACAACGTTTTACAATTAGGTAGTTTTGATGGTTGTGGCATCTTATGAACATATCAAAATCACCAATACTTTGTACACTTTCAAAGGGTTAATTTTGTGGTAAGTGAATTATAGCTCAAAAAGAAAAAAAAAGAGTTCATGGTTATATTTCTGAAAGTCAGAATATTGTTTCACCCATTCTAAAATAATATTTTGCATGTATTAGCACTATGGAATTAGTTTAATAACAGGTGAGTGTGACTGTTTTCTCTCTGAGTGATAAATAAAATAATGTGTCATAAAATAGATTGTATCATCGAGTCAATGAAATATGGTATATTTCTGATTTTAGTTACCACTAGATACAAAGAAACTCAAAGAACTTTTACTGGAAATAAATTAATAGTTGGCTTTTAATTTCAAATATCTAAACTGAATCTACTCAGCAAATTATCAGTTTATGTTTGGTAAGGATAAGGACCATTGCAGATCTTTTTTTTTTTTTGTCTTTTTTTTTTTAATTTTTTATTTTCAGCATAACAGTATTCATTGTTTTTGCACCACACCCAGTGCTCCATGTAATCCGTGCCCTCTCTAATACCCACCATCTGGTTCCCCCAACCTCCTACCCTCCCGCCCCTTCAAAACCCTCAGATTGTTTTTCAGAGTCCATAGTCTCTCATGGTTCACCTCCCCTTCCAATTTCCCCCAACTCCCTTCTCCTCTCTAACTCCCCTTGTCCTCCATGCTATTTGTTATGCTCCACAAATAAGTGAAACCATATAATTGACTCTCTCTGCTTCACTTGTTTCACTCAGCATAATCTCTTCCAGTCCCGTCCATGTTGCTACAAAAGTTGGGTATTCATCCTTTCTGATGGAGACATAATACTCCATAGTGTATATGGACCACATCTTCCTTATCCCTTTGTCCGTTGAAGGGCATCTTGGTTCTTTCCACAGTTTGGCGACTGTGGCCATTGCTGCTATAAACATTGGGGTACAGATGGCCTTTCTTTTCACTAC
Organism: Enhydra lutris kenyoni; assembly: GCF_002288905.1. Taxonomy (NCBI): domain Eukaryota; kingdom Metazoa; phylum Chordata; class Mammalia; order Carnivora; family Mustelidae; genus Enhydra; species Enhydra lutris. Next base: position 34,544,605 of record NW_019154096.1, on the reverse strand, counting down.
ATCTGTATCTTTGGGGTAAATACCCAGTAGTGCAATTGCAGGGTCATAGGGAAGCTCTATTTTTAATTTCTTGAGGAATCTCCACACTGTTCTCCAAAGTGGCTGCACCAACTTGCATTCCCACCAACAGTGTAAGAGGGTTCCCCTTTCTCCACATCCCCTCCAACACATGTTGTTTCCTGTCTTGCTAATTTTGGCCATTCTAACTGGTGTAAGGTGATATCTCGATGTGGTTTTAATTTGAATCTCCCTGATGGCTAGTGCAGATCTTTTAATGGCCACAAATTCTTTAGCACTCTTCTCGTCAGAAAGTGGGCTTTATTTTCCCTCTGCCTGTGTCTGGGTGTGTTGTGACTGCTTTCAACAACAGAGCAGGGAAGGCTTAACACTGGGTGAGTTCCCAGGTCTGGTCAGAGAGAGCCAACCAGGCCCTTCCCCCTAGTTCCTTTGGGATGCTTGCTCAGGGGGAAGCCAATCTCCATAGAAGAAGGCTGATTATTTTAAGACTACCAAGCTAAAGAGGGCACAAGAAGGTATTTTGGTTGACAGCACCAGCTGAGCTCCCAGCAGACAACCAGCATCAACTGCCAGCCACCTGAGGAAGTCACTTGAGCAAGCCCTTCTCAGACATTCAGCCCCATCAAGACCTCAGATAACAGCAGTTCAGATCATATCTGCCTGCAACTGCTTGAGGAATCCCAGGAGAAAACTGCCCCCTCAGGCCCTTCCTGAGTTCATGAGCCACAAAATCATGAGCAGAATAAAAGTTGTTGTTTCATACACTCAGTCTGAGAATAATGTGTTATGCGACCGTAGGAACTAAAACAAGGACACAGTGAAGATTTTATTTTCTTTGATATGACCCATCCAGACTACTCAGCAGCTAGCACAAATAGAGGACATGTTTTATATTACACATTGCTCACAAAAGAATGTTGACTGTTACAGTCTAATCGGCTTAGGCAGTTTTTCTCTCCAGCTCAATCCTTTGTTTATCCAGACTCTGGTTCCTTTTCTTTACCCTCCTCAGTCAAAGCCTGATCTACCGTATTCTTAACGGAGTGCTAATTTATTATTTATAACTATGTTTGAAAACGTAAATAAAAGCATTTTCTAAGCCAGCAAGGGTTTCCTTCAACCACTGTATGCTTACATGCCACTATAAAATAAATTGTTAGCCTGCCATGTGTTTGATATATAGTTAATGAAGTGTGGTTCAATGCAAATAAAAAGGATACATCTAATTTGGAAATGCTTTACTTTGGACCTAATTATTGCAGTAAATGGTAGACAGTCTTATTACTCCAAAAATTTTCTTTCTGACAGTAAACCCTTACATAATTTCTAGACTGAATTCTAAAAACTTCTTGAACTTGTCCTCTTGATATACAAGGTCTCCTATTATACGGACATCCCTATTATGGTGCTACCTTTCTTTTCCCATTTCCTATTATTTCCCTCCAGGTACACCTTCTACCAGTCAAAGCAAAAAACGTGTCCTTATGGGGTCATACAAAGACACTTACTCCCATTTCCAAACTTCAAAGTTCCATGTGTGGAAAAGTATCTTCACCCTATCGGTATAACACAAGATCTATCAGCTCACAGATTTTCTAGTCTAAAGTTTTCCATGAACTCTTGCCAATAAATAACATCTCCCTCCTTGAAATATGGTACCATGCTTAAGCATATGAATTCTTCTCTCTTGTATTGTTACTACCATTGTATCTTACCTAAATATTTGGCTCAAAAGCTCTCCTGGAACAGGTGCTTATTTAGCAAATGCCACAGAACCAAATCCCAAGAGTCAGTAAATGAGTAAAAGTGGAAATCAATATAATGCTGAATTTCATTTTGTCTATTTCCTTCCTTAAGAGTAGTCAACATATTCTTAAAATTTTCATCAAGAAATGAATTATAACTTTGTAATAGTAATAATTTTGTAAATTTAACTACCTGTCATTGTATAAAAAGACACCTCTGGTGCTAAATTGATCCATTTCATGAACTAGCTGATCTTATCTGCCAAGGGCACATCCATTATTCACCTGAAGAGGGCTGAATTATAACCATGAACTCCTTAAGAAAATGTCAATCCTAAGCAAACCCATCTGAATTTCAGAACACAAAGATAACACTTGCATAGCCTTCAATATTAGGCTTTTAAAAAAGGACCATCTTGTCTCAGAACATTTGTTCTTGGTCATCCCTATTTTATTTTTCATCAATTATCACACCAAAAAAATGAAGGTCCCTTCACCACTGGAGAAGGGAAGTTAAAGTTATACAAATTTTCCATTACTGTATTTATTCTGAGTTTACGGGCTTAAATCCCCTCTACAAAACTCATCCCACTGTACACATTAAATATATGCAGTTCTCGCATACCAATCATAACTCAATAAAGTTATTTTTAATAAACCCTAATGTTAGGAGTAAATCATTGCCATTATACATGATCGGCACTTTTTGGTAGATAGAAGAACTGATGATCATGATCATGGGAAAGACCCCATGCCTTATACATCCACAAATACAGAACCTGTGTCCACACATAGCACATCACACTTGTAGGTTAGATGGAGACTGGGAGGGAATGAACTTCTAGTCATATCTCAAAGACCCTGCATGGGCTATGCCTTAAGCTGAAACAGCTTTGCCTGCAATGTTTGATCTCCTGATGTGTACTCTTAGGGATTTGTCTCAACATCCTCTCAGTAAGCTTTCCCTAACCACTCTCTAACTACCTGTGCTCTGTGTTGTCTGCATTAGCACCTGATTGTTTCCTTCTAAAAACAACTCAGGATTCACTATTATTTTGCTTTTTTAAGATTTTAACTTGTGTACTCTACACAAGTTAAGGTTCCTGAGGAGAGGAACCTTATTTCTTATTCCCCATTGAATCCCCAGCTCCACTTAGATTGCCCAGCAGAGGGTAAGCACTCAGTATATAACAGTTATAAGTACAAGACAGCAATTACAGTATCTAGCTTTGAGCTAAGTCAATCATGGAGCTCTGTGATCATTGTTCCCATTTTACAGATGAGTTAACTACCATACAGAGGTTATTAAACTGTCACCCAATCACTAGTTAGCAAGTAACAGAGTCAGGCTTTAAACTCAGGGTCATCTACGAGAAAAACAAATTCCATCACCCCTGTGCTCTTCTATTAGGGTGAATTGCTTTTGCATCCTACCCGCAGTGCACATACTTTAAGAAAGCAATTCTTGTTCAAGACACTTAAAGATGAAAAGGCCATTAAAAAGTATGGTTCATACCTGTGAGATTCCAATTTTAATTGTCCACTTCCATTTCCCTTTTATGTCTTTGTCAACCACTATCTAAGCTACTTTCCCAAAACTATTCCTTGTAGTGATCATCTAAAAATTGACACAGAGTCAAAAGAAAAGGAGACTAGGCATCTTTAAAGAAGGCTATCAGGGATAGCAGAACAAGGAAAGGAAGTAAGAGGGCACCGAGACATATCTTGGATGCCAAAATAATAACAATAATAATGATAAGAAGGACACCCTGATTTGAATTCTGGAAACAAAATGCCCATGATAATTAATTACATCCTAGAGATAAGTCATAGGAGAAAAGATTCCAATTTATCCTTTGATTAGAAAAACACAGTACCAGTCTCTCTGTAAAACAGCTCAAATTGCTAAGTCAACAAATTCCTAAGCTTACAAAATTAATGATGATTCTTACGGACTCCAGATATTTGTAAGAAAAAAAATCCTTAGAAGCTAGAATACAGTATTCTACTTCACCTCCTTATTGGGTGCATAATGTTAGGTAAGTCATTTTACCTCTTGGAGTCTCATCTTCTTTGTCTCCAAATTGGGCAATCAATATCTGCTTTGTCTGTATTCCTGGGTAACCACAGCACTCCAAGCCCACCATGCATCAAGAGAGGTGTGAAACCTTTAAAAGTCAGTCATTCTCACTTTTATGAGTATTACCTCTGAGCACCTGACATGGAATTCACAAGCTACTTAATGAGGTGAAGACACAATTTGCAGAGGACTTGCTTGCCATGAACTTAGAGTGAGACCCTGACAATGTCATTTAACTTGCCTGAGCCGGTCTCTTTCTACTTCACTGGTGTGTATCATTATTGTTGCTACTGAATTGTTTCCTCTTTGTTATACTGATTCATTCGTCAGAGGACATAGACATTCTTCATGAGCAACAGAAAGATTTTTGTCCTCATCTACTATCCCGAGGCCCTTAATATTTTGAGTGTATGATTTAACAATATAATTGTGAGCTAGATAATTAAGATAGGTAGAGCATCAATTCATCAAGCCCCCTTGTTAATTTCTCCCTCCTTAGAGATGTCCTTAGCAATGTGGTACATTGGCCAAAATGATATTTGAGTCATCACCTCACTCTCCTAGCTCCTTGCATTTTGACAATATTGACCTAGATATTATCATAAATAGAGTAATACAAATTATTTTACTGTACCATATTCCAGAGCTAATAGTAGAGCTAAAAGTAGAAAAATCGAGCTCAAGCACATCTATCCAAATCAGAGACACTAATATTCTTGAACTTAGTTTTATAAATTAAACTTACAGGGTCCAATTATTTGCAAAAGGCCTTAATAATTCTTCCAAACAATAAAGCTGAGATTAAAGCTAGGAAAGGTGTTTCAAAAAAAAAAAAAAAAACCTCTCCCCTGCCTTTAAAATATTATCTCTTCCTATTCTATACTTCCTAACTGTGTTCCAACCACCGTGGCTATCCTTCGGGATCTCAAATGAGCCAAATCACTCCCAGCACAGAGTCTTTGGCCACACTGCTTTCCCTTGGACATTCTTCCCTCTGCTGTCCATACATCCTTCAAGTCTCTTCCCGCCCTTCTGGTTTCTCCTTCACATATCATATTAGTCAGTTGCCAAGAGAGGCTTCTTTTGACCACTTATGTGAGGACCTGCCACTTTGCTTAGTATCCCTGTGTCTTCAACCACAACACCATCACTATCTCCTTTAGAGAGCTTCATCATCATTTGGTTTCCAGAGACTGTGTCTCCTTCACTTATCACTTTTGATTCAGCTCCTAAGTCAGTTTAGCAGAGACTTAAGCAAAATTTATTGGATGACTGAAAAAAAGATTTAATTCATTCATCCACAGCAAATCATTGTTAAGCAGCCTCCCTGTGCCAGAACCCTGTTGTGTGATGACAGGGATGGAAAAATGAGGAGCCTGCTGGAATCTCAAGGAGCTCACAGACTTGTCCATGGTATAGAATGCAGAAATTGGGGTCCTTTCTCCTACAATCATGCTTAATATATCATATTAACTCAGACCCTATAAAATTAACTTTAATAGACTTCACTTATGGGAACTGGCATCTCAACCTTCAAAATTACTAATTCCCTATTATATATGCACAATGAAGAACTATTTCCAAAACATTTTCCCCTAGCTCAAGAAAGCTTTAAAGAAGCTCATCTCTGCTTAATCTCCATCCATCCATCTATCCATCCATTCATCCATCCAACCAACAAATAGCACAGTACAGGAATTAAGATAACAGGATCTGGGGTAAGAGAGTATAGACCTAAACTGTAGCTTCTCTATGGACTTGGCTGTGTGACTGAGACAAGGCTATGCTTCAGAGCCCCTGGTTATAAAATCAGATAGTGATAGCACTGTGTTATTATGTGAAGTTAAGTTAGGACCTGCTAGTGTCCAGCACGGACTGAGCCCTGAGCATCTCCCAAGAGCCGAGGTCTCTTCCTGAGTGCTTTATTATAGAGCACCACACAAACCCTTATAGTTCAATGAAGGTCCAAGAACATCCTCTTGAAAGTGTGAGCTACACAGCTTTAGGAGTCTTTGTAAATATGAAGAACTCAACTCTTCTTCCCTGTCTGTGCTCTGACTGCCCACTTATGAAGCCTTTTCTCTATGTGTGTGATACACACTGAGAAATAAAAAACCTCAAGTGTCAGATGGCAGCCTCAACAATTAATGGAAGAATTCATTCAGCCTAGGAGTTGATATAATTCTCCCTACATGTAAATGTTAAAGCCTGTAACTTAGGTAAGCAAAGCTGAGGTCATAAAATTCCATAAGTAATTCAAGGCCTAAAAAGTACTTTTTCTCATGTATTAGTAAACATTTAAGTCCTAATAATATGTTGAGGTTGATGTTGGTGTTATCATCCCCGTTTCATAGATGAGGAAGCTAACACCTTGAGAGCTCCCTTGGTGTGTCCAAAGCCACACTGATGATACAGAATAAAAATGAGACTACAATGCAGGTTTTGTGAACAATGTATGGCTCCTTCTGCCATCTCCCTTCCAATTTCTATACAAGCAAAACAAGGACCTTAGAAAGAATTTTGTATCTTCTTAAGTGCCGTAAAGTCCTGAAAGTATCCCCAAGAGCAAGAGCCATATGAAAACTTAGAGATTGCTATCTTCTTTTCAAATTATCTTTTTTTATATTAAAAGTTCATGTTTTAAACCATGTACATTAAAATAGATGTCATTGGGGAAAATGTTTAAATTTCAAGATTCAGAAGTGATTTTGAAATATGTGTGCCCTTTTTCAGCTGAGGGGGAAGAGTGACATATAATCTATAAATTATCGTGGAATCTTGTTCATTTTAATGAGTATCTGGAAGGGCTATTGCCAATTAATGAATCTTGCAAATAACTAAATGCCATAAAATGTGGGCCAAAGGGCAGTTTTTCTGAATGGGGGGAGGTGTGTGTTCTTTTTGCTGTTGATGACCATCAGGAGTTTACTCCAAAAATATCTATGAAAACATTTACAGGGTTTGAGTGACAGGATGTTCAAATGAATGGAGTTTTCACTGGGAAAGGAAGGTCAATATTTCATTATTAAGTCAATGGTTTTATGAAGTCCCATGGAAACTGCTCTAAAAATATTTACCTAACATGAATGCCTCCTCATGTTTTCATGTGTTTCAGATGAGAGGGTTTCTCAGGCTTTTTCTGTGGTTGCAATATGTATTCTTGTTCTCAAGCTGGGAAAATTATTCTTGTCAAAGATCACAAAGATTCCTTTAAATTACAACCATAAATATGTGGAACCAGGTATCTTTTTTAAAAATAGTGAGAAACTAAATTATTGAGATACAATCTCACTGTCATTTCTGTCAAAAGTAAAAGCAAAAATGAGAAACAGGATCACCGTGATCAATTTTCAGTGTAACGACTCATGCCGTGTGTCATTACGAGTGTGTGCACATGCACACACACACAAATATAGAGTATTTGAACTTCATCTGTTATGTGAAATAATGACGGAAAGTTTTATTGATTTCTTTTAAATTGTGGCTAGAGGAGGATATATACAATAAACTTAGGTTAACGATGGTGACAGAAGTTTTGCATTCACTGGCAATGCCTTGAATGCTAAGGAAAGAAATAAATGAATAAAAAAGCTTTTCACTTGTTAGTATCACCGAATGTCTCAGGATCCTAAGATCTAGCCTGCTTATGAGCAGTAAGTTGGGACAGTTTTGCCTGGGGGCTTGTCTGAGCAATAACTGGAAACAAAAAAAAATATGCAAACAATAACCATCTGTTCAGTTAGAGAAGGAGAAATATTGACTCCCCCCTCCAAAAAAAGTTGACTTTCTTAAAATAACCAGATCAGTGCAGCCCTGCATAACATTTTATTTCCTTGGTCTTGAATTCCAGAAAATTCACAACTAGATATTATGGTTAATCAAAGTAACTTTTGGGGAAGAATAACCACCAGCATCCTTTATTTCTGTGACTGCTTATCCTTAAATTAATGTAAGTCCTCACAATTGCTTTTTTTCTGGAAATAGATATGCAGTATATTAACTGACACCTAATAACAACTTAAAAGGTGGATCTATCCTTTCTGATGGAAGCGGCGTAATATTCCATTGTATATATGTACCACATCTTCTTTATCCATTCATCTGTTGAAGGGCATCTTGGTTCTTTCCACAGTTTGGCAACTGTGGCCATTGTTGCGATGAACATTGGGGTACAGATGGCCCTTCTTTTCACTACATCTGTATCTTTGAGGTAAATACCAGGTAGTGCAATTGCAGGGTTACAGGGTAGCTCTATTTTTGATTTCTTAAGGAAACTCCACACTGTTTTCCAACATGGCTGCCCCAACTTACATTCCCACCAACGGTGTAAGAGGGTTCCCCTTTTTCCACATCCTCTCCAACACTTGCCTCCATCAGAAAGGATGAATACCCAACTTTTGTATCAACATGGATGGCACTGGAAGAGATTATGCTAAGTGAAATAAGTCAAGCAGAGAGAGTCAATTATCATATGGTTACACTTACTTCTAGAGCATAAGGAATAACACAGGGGACATTGGAAGATGAAGAGAAGTGAGTTGGGGGAAACCGAAGGGGGAGACCAACCATGAGAGACTGTGGACTCTGAGAAACACACCGAGGGTTTTGAGGAAGGGGGTGGGGGGATTGAGTGAGCCCAGTGGTGTGTATTAAAGAGGGCACACATTGCATGGAACACTGGGTGTGGTGCATAAACAATGAAATATGGATCACTGAAAAAAAATTAAATGTAATTAATTAAAAAATAAGTAAAAGGTGAATTTACAAGCAAAATATCTACAAACAGAAGATTTCTAATGATTTCTCAGAAAATGTCAACATGGATATATATTATCATAACTTAATGAGATTTTATCACAAAACCCCAGTTTTATTAAGCCAGTTTCCAATAATCCTCAATATCAGCTATATAAAATGAGTTTTTAATTTGTTGCATATTAATTTGCCTTAAATAATTGTCTAATGCCAATAAATAAATAGAACCTTATTCTCCAAACTTCTAGGCTCTCTCTCTCATGTTTTGTTTTCCACAACTTTAAATGGCATCTAATGTCTGCTTTCCCAAACTTAATGTAGAAGAAAAACCTAGGAAACCTTGAGAAAATCAGTTGAATTACCTAGAGGCAAATATAGAAGGCATCTTGATCCAAATAAAATAGAAAGCAGAACACCAAACAATTCAAATAAATTCTGTTTGGAAATAGACTATATTTAGGGCTCCTATTTGCCCTAAGATCAAGAGCTCTGAGGACCCTGAAAATAAGAAAAGGAACATCTTGGAAGTAGATCAATAAGCCAGTCAAAGCATCCTATATTCAGGCGACCCTCCTGTAAGAGAGGGGGAGTGAAAAGACTGTGTGGTCCGTATAGTCAGAGCCCCATCAAAATACCAGGTTGTCCCAATTCTGCCTTGAACTGCATGGAATATGTGCATACTATTCCCTGTGCCTTTATACATATGTCTATATGGATGGATGGATGGATAGATAGATAGATAGATAAAATATACATATAATAGCATATTAATCATATATTTACATATATATAATTATATATGTATTTGATCCTCAGTCTTCTCAGTCTAGCTTATGTGTCCCCTCTTCCAGGAATCACCCTAATTATCCAGTTGAAATAGCTCATGGATATTCTTCTCTCTCCAGAAAACACTTAGTGGAGGGGACAATTAAGGAAATCTCCTCTGTCCCTGTCTGAGAGTATACCACAATTAGTATTGGTCTCCTGGTCGTCCTTGCACACATCTCATGTTCCCCACCAGAACTGCTAGACATGAGCAAGAGACAGCACAGGCTGGAGTTTGGAGCCAAATACACCTTGGTTTGATCATTTCTCCATTGAGAATCAACCTCATGTACTTGACCAAGTTACTGAACTTGGTCCTGCTGTTCTGTGGTCCATAGACTAGCAGCTTTGGTTCACCTGTAATTTGTTAGAAATGCAAAACCTCAGGTCCCACTCAGACCTAGCAAACCAAAAGCTGCATTTTATCCAGGTCCAACCGATATCTGTAGGACACCAGAGATTAATATTGAGAAGCATGGTTCTCGGAAACCTTCTACCTCCTCACCTAAAATAACAGTAGCTAAATCCCAGGGAGGCTAAGAAGATCGCACATAGGGGCGCCTGGGTGGCTCAGTGGGTTAAAGCCTCTGCCTTCAGCTTGGGTCATGATCCTAGCGTCCTGGTATCGAGGCCCACATCGGGCTCTCTGCTCAGCAGGGAGACTGCTTCTTCCTCTCTCTCTCTCTCTCTCTGCCTGCCTCTCTGCCTACTTGTGATCTCTCTCTGTCAAATAAATAAATAAAATCTTAAAAAAAAAAAAAAAGAAGATCGCACATATATATGTAAAATGCTCAGCATGGTACTTAACACACAGCATGCGACTGATGAATGAATGGTGATGCTTTAAGTTTTTATCATTAACCTTACTGACAGTGCTCTTTTTTTTGCTATTAGATAGTTCTATCACTTAAATTCTCTGGCCGCATCTCGAAAACCAGGGTAATTATATATGTTACCTATGTAGTGTTTTCTTTTTCTTAGGAGGAAGTCATTTAATATTTGTAAACTATCAATGTAGTACATGCTATTCATTATCTTCCCCAATTTTTCTCCCTTCAGGGCAGACATCAACTGGAAGACTCTACACATCCTTGGGGACTTCCGGGGAGCAGGAATTTATTGAGTGGCGCAGAAACACACTGTGGTATTTTAGATGTCTCCATAATCCTATCTCTGCAGGCAGTCTTATAAAGTTCCAAATGCTAAAGTAAATGGAGGAAGCAATTAACAAATATGTGTGCACACAGCAAAATATGACGACTTTCCATTGATGTTGCTTTAGCGTCTATCAATCCCTAGTCTCAGTTCCTTGCTCACTGATATGTCTAACATAGGAAATTTTTTTTTTAAATGTCTTTTGTTGAGTTTCACAATAGTTAAATTTTCCTTTAGGTCTTAAGAAAAGCATTTTGCATTATGGTTGTATATATTTACATACAACTTGAATTTGAATTTGTATAGTATAAATCCACTCTATTTGGTATGTACAGAAAAAGAGAGGGAGAGAAAGAAAAGATGATTCTGCTGCTCAACACAGCCATGGTGGTGCTAGCTTTTTATTTTTATTTTTTACTTATTAGGTGAATGTATTTTTTCAATTAAATGTATTTTTTAAGGGCCATGTTTCTCGTGTAACTATTTAAAAAAAAAAAAAAAAAGGCTAGGTATTCCAGATAGTCAGATGAATAAACTGTGCTAAGAATAAATTGGGATCCACAAACTGGCCGCAGGTGTCAAAATTCACTACTGCTTGTCCCAATCCCAGAAATCACCGCAGTGGTTGTTTTAAGCATATCCCAAGGGCACTCTTGCATCACATCCCCTAGACATGGTGCACCCAGTCTGTCCTGCTTCCTTCCAAAACTATGGGGCAGGTGAGAAACTTGAAACTTGCCACGAGAGGAACACCTTCGGCACCTGAAAAACTCAACTCAAGCAGATTCCATCTCCTCCAGGAGTATTTCCAGGGCACCCTGAAAGGTCCCGGAGACCAAAGTGGTCACCAGCAGGGCTCATTGGTATCTCCTTTGGCCTCCTTTGCTTCTCTATTCTATTTACTTAAGCTCTGCTCTCCTTCATTTTGCAGTAAAAAATGCATATTTCCTGGTCCTTTGATGGATGTAAAATGGTGGTTTTATTGCTTTGTATTCCTAACTTCAATTTCTTGAAAAAGTGATTGTTAATGCCCTGCTGAATTCACAGCTGCCACAGAGATGGAAGCCCAAATTATGAGCAGATCCCAAGGTTGTTTGATTTGGGCTCACTTGTTCAGATTAGCGTAGCCCCCTCTGCAACCCCTTTGAGAACTCAGGAGAGGCCATAGCCACCCACTCACAGGAACTGAAAACAGGTCCTGGCTTTTCAGGAACCCTTTCTAGATTTTAATCATCTCCTCTCATTCTGAAACCTCTCTCCGCCTGGTACATGCAGGGGCCTCCCACTGGCTCATGTTCCATTCTCTCTCCTTGCTCCGTTCATTCCCAGGGATGCTGCTGCTGGGTCTGAGTTTGTCTCTCCCACCTCCCTTGGTTCTGTTGGTCCCTAGCTGAAGGGCCACCCCAGCCAGCACTAAGTGCACCCCTGGCCCTGGGTTTCTGCTTCCCCAGGGCACTGGGCCTGTTTCATAGATTATCTGTCATCGCCCAGAGGGAACTTACAGGAGGATCTCTAGTCTCCTGACAGACAAGGCAGACCTGGGCTCTTCTCTTACATACACGGTAAGTGCCTGAAGACAGACTGCCCTTTGCAGGTGAGGATAATAGAGGTTTCTTCCAAAGCCGGCAGCAGAAGGCCTTCTTTGGCCTTTTTTTCCCCCTCATCAGGAAGTAGCTGGTATTTGCGTTTTACTCTCTGAGATAACATGGCTCTCATTAAATGTCTGAGAGCTAGTGCAGAGGCGACATGAGCCACTTTTTCTTTGTGAAGAGGGATGTTAGTGATCTTAAAAAAGAAAAATCTTGGTTTATCCTCCTTACCACATATTTCCTGGGAGAGTGTGGTATTTTGCCCTTTTGCATTACAAAGTGTCCCTGTAAAAATAAGGTAACAACTTCATTTTTTGACAGGCACTTTGAAACCCTGGCATTTAGGAGTTGGCCAGTGGCTTCCGCTTTGACTCTGAATAACAAACGTCTGAGAGATACTGAACAGGATAAGCAAAAACTGTCATGAGAGAATATCACCAGGACAATACATATGCAAGTTGTTTCTTTTTAATTGGCTCACTGTGTTCACTTTTATTTCTCGCTTAGACAGAGAAAGACTTTGGGACCATGAGCTCACTATGAAATGCAAATATTTCCCTTCATTACAAGAGGATTTTGTTTTTTGATGAATACTTTTTGTACTCTAAACGCTGATGCAACTTCAAGAATCTACATTCTATTATCCACATAATTTGGGAGTAACTTTCTTCTTCCCAGTGAGCATTCTGAACCTGGCATGAGATGCATAAAACCCAGATTAAACAGCATTAAAACATCCAAGCTATGAAGGCAGTAAGGCCTGTAGAAACCTAGACATTGACAAGGAGAAAACCGACAGCCTCCGTGAATTAAGGAGGCAAAAACAGGTCATCACCTGCCAGGGTGAGCCAACAACCATCTGACAACAGCCAAGAGGGACATCTAGTGAAGCAATCCAGTAGAAGGATGACAGGCACAGTGGGAGGGCACAGACATGACATGAGAGGCAGTGCTCCTCTATATTTAGGGACTTACAAAACAGAATGAGAAATGTCTGAGGGTTTGTAACCCGGCAAGCAAGGGGTCTAGATTTTGAGAGGTGAATGCGAATTCAAGTGACTATACATCACATCTATAAAGTGTATGACCGAAGCAATATCCCCCTTAAGTCTAAGGAAAAAAGAAGCTTTAGATCACCGTGGTTCAAGGGCACATATGCACGTGGTTAATCTCTTTGGCACAGTTCCAGTATGTACGGATTTCAGTCACCATGGTTTATGACATAACTCCAGTCCTCCAACAACACAGGTCAAATTTCAATTACCTCATTACCTTAATTATGAGTAATTGCATAAACTATAAATTACCCTGCTAGCTCTTCAGTCCACAAATCACTGTGCAAATAACACATTCACATCATGATCAATGATGAATCATGTCACTTTCTCCCAATGTCTGTCACTGATTGGTCAATGCGCATATGTCAGGTCGTGAATAGAGAGCAAAGTGTATGGCTGTGTCGCCTCCTTGTCTTCCTGTGATAAACCCATGTAGCATTTTTTAAAAATGGATAACAAAAAAGAAAAATAATATATAATAAATATATAATATTTAATAAATATATATTCATATAGAATAAATGTATTATATATAATATATTATATACAAATAAATATATAACAAATCTATAATAAAATAAACAATAAATAATAAAGATGAACCCACAACGGCAAAGAAACAAAAGCAATAAAACTGGAAATTCAAATTGAAAATAAGATGACAAGAGCAAATGCTGACCACAGGCTTCCACCATCGCAGAGATGATACACAGCTAGAGGAACTTTAGTGAGGATAAATTTATTGACATAAATACGGAAAGAACTGGTGACGAAAAGGATGAAAATGTTCCAGAGGAAGTGAGTCTAGCGAACAAATCTTCACATGATAAGAACACTCGGGGATATTTCGCACCACTGACAACTCAAAGGATAAAAGCCTGGAAGCTCATCCAGACTAGAAAGGAGGATGACAATTTGCCAAGGCACGGGAAAGTCATTCTTTTCATATTGTACTTTCTAGGTCTAGAAAGAGGCAAGTTCTGTTTAACTGCCTCTGACAAGATTTCAACAACGAAATCCAACCATTTGGGTGTCAATGGATGCTGTCCTTCATGGGTCTCAGTTTGGGGTCTCATGTTGCTGAAGGAGCAGCATCTACCTGGAGTATGTTTTCCCCATACTGCTGGCAGTGGCCAAGAAGACAATCCCAAACCTGTGAGCCCACTTCAAGTCCCTGCTTCCATTCACTCGCAAATATCCCATTGAGCAAGGCAAATGTACCTATCTGAACCCAGAATCAAAAGGGTGGAAAGTACTCCATCCACGATGAAACCATGGCAGGGTGGTACCTAAAACACTACAACCCATAGCTGGGACAACTAATTCACTTGACTGCCATATTGGAGAGTTTATGCTAAGATTTATTTCTATGGTAACATCGCACCTGGCCGCAGCTAGGATCGGGGGAAGAGACCTCAGCTCTTCACCTACCACTCTGGAGGTCACTGATGAGTCACAAACAGCCCACCAAGTGTGACCAAGCACATTGACTAAAGTTACTTTGCAATAAATGGTTTGACCTCTTCAATTCCAAAAACAGACATTCTCTATGCTTCTCTTAAGGTTCTAATAAAATATTGTTGGTGTGATAATTAAATAAAAAGAAGTTTGGCTGGGATTTATAGCCAAGTGTCAGTTCAGAAGCTCTGTTGGTTTTCCCTAGCGCTGCTGTATGCAGGGTCATGTTTGACAAACAATAACACAGGAGAGAGGAGGGCCCACTCGAGGAGTTGCTCACTATCCCAGACTATGGATGTCTCACCACCTCAATGGGAATCAGGCCCACAGGGAGGCTGCATCCCAATTGGCTCCTCTTGTGTGGTCTCACTGTCTGCCCCATCTAACGCAAGGGGCGGGCAGAGGGCTTGGCTTGGCTTCACCAGCCTGCCTGTGGAGGAGGATGGGCACACCGTGGGCCTGCTTTGTAGATATGCTCTCACATCTGTTCCTTGGAGGACTGAGAGCATGCCAAGCAGGGTGCGACATGAGAGAGGAAGAAGCCCCCTCACTCTCAGCCCAAGAGGAAACACTGTGTTTGGGCTTCCTGCTGGCTCTCTGGGTCTGCAGAGGTAATATCAGCCAGCATATGGTGTCACGGAGGAGGACCTGGGTTCAAAACAGTGACTGGAGACCAGAAAATCTTTGAATAGCAATGCACCATTTCCACATTGTATCAGGATTTGTGTGTAGGGGTATGGGTACCATCTCAACAGGACAAAGCAGGGATGGGGGGAGGTGACTAGTAACCATTTGGCACACACATGAGTCAGGCAGAAACATGAATTTCAGAATTTGTGGGATCTGAGGTCACCAAGAATTTATAACTGCACAAATTAAGAAATAACAATTCCAAACATAAGCTATTGTGGAGATAGCAAGACAGACAGTTCAGTTTACGTGTATCCCTAACAGAGAGGTTAGTTTTTCAATCAATTTTATTCCTTTCATAAGCATTTAGGAGACTGGACCAGGTGTCCACATCTATGCCAGGAGCAGAAGTCCAGTGCCACATGCCCAGGTCTCCTCTCAGGCTATCCTGGGCAGTAGGAGTGGGAGTCTAGCAGGTGACTTGCTTATGATCGTGCAATACAATCCTTCAGACTTTTGCTTCCAGGTAACATAAACTTTCTTCAGGGACTGGATGAAGATAGCTTCAGTCATAGTTTTCTAGTTCTAAGCAGGGCAGATGCCTTCCTCCATTCCCTACAGGTTGTTTTCCCCTCCCTTCCTTCTTGGTTGTTGAGATGTGACTGACATCTAACAACTGTGTTGAGTTTAAGGTATACAGTGTATATGCTATGACAAAGTCACCGCATTTTTTCCCACTTTGGACATCCCTTTTCCCTTCCTGTAACAACTTCCTTTACCCCTTTCCCAAGATGCTCCCCTTTCCTTTCTGTCTACCAGTCAATGCCAATCAGTCATGATGGAACAGCCTGAATCCCAGCTGTATACAGGATTCTGATTCCCTCCTACAGGCTCCTTTCTGGACCCAAGGCACATTACATGATGTAGCTTCTTCTGAGTCTTGGGATGTGAGATCACAAAGTCACAGGGTATCCCTGTCTCAGCATAATCCAGTTGAGGTCCTGCCTCCTGGCATAATGTGCCTTTGCTACTTAACGATAGCTATGTCTTTGCTCTTGGTATTGCTGCTCTGAATCATGAAAGGAGTCCAGTGGAGTTCCATAAACTAGGTTTGGGACTACAGATAAACTCCACTTAAGGAGCGGGAGCATTTCACCAACAATCCCACTTTAACCCATTCCTTGCTGAAAAATGAGCTACTCAGGATGTCACATCATTACCTTCAGACATTCCTCAACAAAAACACTTTTTTAATCCTGCAGATTAAAGAAATGGCCATCACTGTCCCTAAAATCATATAAAGCCTCCAAAAAAGAGAAATATGACCTAACCTCAAGCAATATGTGATTTGAACAAACACTGCAGCCCTCAGATAACACCCCTTCTGGTTAGGAGTCCGTTCAGCGTGGCTCTCCTTTTTCTTGGGTAGATCAATATCACACTGATACATGCTCTGCCAGCCAAGCTGTAATGCTGCCTTCTTCCAGGGCTTAGTAACATAAAGTGATTTAGCACTTTCAGCTTGAAAGATAATGCAATGAACGCTGTGATTTATAAAACAAATGGGCTATTGTCCTAAATAAGTTTAAAATTATATAGACCTGAGGAAGCAGAGTTAACTAAAGTTTTAATGCTCTTAGCCTATTTTCTGCTTAGCAATTGATACAGACACAGAAGCAATTCAGCTCCAAAAAGGAAACAGAAATTTATAACTGGAATCCTCCATATAGAAGTTCCTTAACCGAGGGTACCTGCTGGCATTTATTAGTACACAAAGTCAACCTCCTACCTATCCTTCTTATATCCTGGCAACTGGCTATATATTTTCTGGACCCATAAATCACTGTATTCTAAACACCTGGGCTATCAGAAAACTATGCTAATTGTAGAGGACAGCATATCCTATATTGGATGCTAGTGGCATTTCAGAATATTATTTCTCGCTTTATCACAAAAGCGTGGTAGGAAATAGAAATGACGGGAGCACCAGAAACTAGAGGAGTCTAGCCAATACATGGAAAAGCTGCCATCTCTGATTCTCAGTTCACGTTGGTGAAGACAGCAGAGTGTGATAACAGTAGATGGGGTATTTTCATTTCATCTTTTAAACGTATTGGCTTAGAAATGTGAGTGGAATTCACATGGGGCAATTCTAATGCTCTCCTACCTTGTTTCATTTTTTGCATGCACTTGAAAAAGAACTCAACTCTGGCAGCCCTACTGATGAGAACTGTTATAACGGAGAAAGAGAGAGGAGGCTGACTGGATGGGGATTTAAAGAGCAACAACCTGGAGATTTTGTGGTTGCTTTTGCAGAAGACCTGCAGGCACCTAGAAATAGTATGCATTAGGTAAGGTTACTTTTAGCTGCTGTAATAAAGAGGTCCCTAAAGAGAGTGATTTTTAAAAAGATAAAATTCTTTTAATTTAGAAGATAAAATTATTTAATTCTTTTGTATGTAACGACCCTTGGATGTATGACCTGGGTTGATGAGTGGACCCAGTTTTGTTCCAAGCCTTGGGCACTGTTCTCATCTGCATCATTGGGAGAAGGATCATGGTCATTTCTGTGCTCCAGCATATAGAAAGGGAAAAGACAAAGAGATTCCCAGGCAAGGGGCTTTTCTTTTATATGGAGGGTGCCTCAAAAGTATACCTATCACCCCACCCATGCCCCACTGGCTCTAATTTGATCACATACCCTTACCAAGCTACAAAAGAGGATATGAAATGAGGTCTACAATGGGGCATCCATACCTGTTGATTCTTCAAGGCATATGATTATGTACTTTCAAAGATCATTCCGGGTTCCATTTAACCCTGTCCACTCATTTTGTGTTCTTTTGTGTTCTGGGTATGATAGAATGACATAAGTAACAGCCTTCCTTCACAGGCAGAGAAGACTTTAGGAGAAACCTCACAAATGCTTAGCACATACCCAAGGCATCCTAGAACACACTTTGAACCCTTTGATAAATAGACCTGTTGAGTCAGCATCCAGCAGCAATGTTGTCATATGTACATGGTTAGACTTCCATATGGCAACATGTCTTTCGGAGGGAAAATATTTGTTACCATGACCAGAAAGGAACAAAAATGACATTTTTTTTAAGTAATTACACAGACCCATACAACATTCAAAATCATGCTTCCCCCAAAGTGCATTTGTAACCCAGAAGCCAGGCTCCCCCACATCTATTTCTTCTTTACCCCTGTTCCAATGGCACCCTCCTCAGAACAGAATCCCATAGGCTTAGCTAAGGAGAGCAGTCCCCCTGCCATCAGAGTACCCACAGGCACACCAAGTGTGCTTCCTTCTGCCCCTGGGCTCTTGGGTTCCCGATTATACTCTCTGTTTTGCCCAACTACAAAAGTAAATAAAAAATTAGGCCCTTACCCAATCTTTCTTTGCAGAG
This sequence comes from Enhydra lutris kenyoni, assembly GCF_002288905.1. Taxonomy (NCBI): domain Eukaryota; kingdom Metazoa; phylum Chordata; class Mammalia; order Carnivora; family Mustelidae; genus Enhydra; species Enhydra lutris. Next base: position 34,525,876 of record NW_019154096.1, on the reverse strand, counting down.
AAATGTACCAAGTTATCTCTCTGTCCCTTAGGGAGTTACCTTTTTACCCGTAAACTAGTGAAACTAAAGCTAAACTCTAGGTCATTGAGAAATCACTTCTGCAATAAGATTGCTCATACATTGTATCCAAATTGTATACTTTTCAGAGGGAAAAGGGCACTATAAAGAATTAAATAGGTGCAAAGGTGTACACTGGGATTGTCTTGGGCAAATCAGAAATACGGCTCCCTTCTTAAAAAGAACTGTCACGAAAATGATTTGGGAAGAATATAATTCTACTTCATTTAAATTCAGGGTTTATTTAAATTATGACTTTGAGAATATCTTTTCCCGTAAAACTTATGCTGGGAAAATTTGATCAATTATAATGAAAAAAGACTGAAAAACTGAACCCAACTCAAAATGTGAGCTTCCTCTAAGTCACTTTACCCCCAAAAAGACACAGGGAAATGTCAAAGGAAGTCAAAGCGAAATCTCCCAGATGGCCTTTTGAAAGGTGGTCAGTAAAAGCCAGAAGCTAACCTCTATTAGTGGGGAGGAATGGGACTTAAGGTACAGAATACAGAATTTCATAAATATTCTAGTTTTATCCCCATAATAACACAGTGAAGTAGGTATCATAGACAATCCCTATTTTATAGAAAAGAAACTGAACCTCAGTGTGGTGAAGTAGTTTGTGTGAATGGACAGCTGATTGGAGATTTGAACCCAGATCTATGTCCCTGGACAGACAAACGACATTCAATGACCCAGGCAGCACCTCCAATATACCTGCTGGACAGAACTAGGGACAGATGTCCCTTTGACAACTGAGAACTACTGTTACTTTTGAAAGCCAGTGACTTCAGAAAGTCACACTGTAAATAACATTTTCATCTCCCTGAGATCCACTATTGACCTAGTATCTAAAGGAAACTTTTCTGAACCCATTTTATATATGGGTGTGTGATGTTTGTACATGCATAAAACTATTGGACCCGGTCTGTAATTGTGAGTTTCAGTAGCTACCCGCATTTTAATAATTCAGAATATTAGTTTGAATATTCATCAGTTACCTTCATTTGTCTGCTCCCATATAAAAAGAACATACCAATGTTTGTATTCTTCTCCCTATTAAAAATAATTAGCTGGCCAATGAAAATGTATGTCGGGTATTTGTTGATTATACAATTTAATCTAAGTGGAATGTTCTCTAAGGGATAAATTAAAGCAATGCATAAGGAAATGAGAATCTCTTGTTGGACAAAAAAAAATTTTTTTTAATCTCTCCAATAACGCATAGGTGGTAAAAGGCTGGTTAAAGCAGGTCCTTCCACCATGAAGCATGTTTACTGAGGGTTTGACTCTTCAAAACCATATGAATAGCTATTTGCACTTCCTACAGCATGGAAACAGCGCAAATTGGTGAGTCAAAGGCTGACCGGCAGTCACTAGAGCTCTATCACCTGTGGAACTCACTAAGACATTAAGATTCAGTCTTCCTGTCTTCTCAAAAGAGGTTCTAATGCTCACTTTGCTGTGTGGCTAGAGGAGTGAATGCCCATGCAGGTTTGTAAGCATTGCCCTAAGCTAGGCAGTTCATAAATATTTCTGATATTTTCTCCTCTCTACTCCATGGCCTTTAGAACTTTGGTTTAAAAATAACTTTGGGGGTGCCTGGTATCGAGTCCTGCATTGGGTTCCCTGCTCCATGGGGAGCCTGCTTCTCCCTCTGCCTGCCTCTCTCTCTCTCTCTCTCTCTCTCTCTCTCTCTGTCTCACATGAATAAATAAATAAAATCTTAAAAAATAAAATAGAACTAACTTTGGGATCTTTTGTAAACTGCAGGTTTTGGGTCCCTTTCTTAGGCTCATTGACTCAGTAAGTGTATGGAGGGAAGCCCAAAAATATTTATTTTAACACACTCCAGAAAGTGACTTTGATACAGGTAATTTGTGGCGCATGCTCTGAGACACTGACTTACAACATCCCTTAGACATGTGAGCCCAGGCTGTATCAATACTTGGTTGGGACGCTAGAGAGATGACACTATCTTGGGAGTGCGGGGAGAGGAATACATTATTCCACGTTTAAGTAAACTCCAGCCTCTTTGTCAGGCTAGGTTTCTAGATTTGCTAAGACAGAACTGTGGATTAATTCCATTCTTATTGTTAATACGGTTTCCAACATTTCTAACATCCTTAGAGAGCCCAACATGTTACAAATGTACATTATACAGAGTTTACTGTTTTCAATGGTTTTTAATTTTTAAAATTTATTTTAATTGAATTATGGTTGACATGAGTTTACTATTTTTTAAAGAAATATCAGGCTTCCAAAATATTACCTTACCTCATGATTTTATTAATTTTATTAATATTTGAAGGTTAACTCAAGAGTATATAAAAAATTATTTAACTCACATCTTGGTTCCACTTATCCATTTTCTTGTCCCATAAGCCAGCAGTATTTCTAGTTTTTAATAAATAATCCTAGAGCTGTAATTCTTATTATAATTCTATGCATATATAAGCAAATATCTTTTATTTTTTATATAAATAACTATATATATTTGTTTACCTTGGTTTTCTTTGATTATGAAAGAATCTTAGAATATATTACAATTTTTTTTCCTTAAAAAGTTTCCTTATTCTATTTTTAGGACACAATAATATATCACATATGAGGGTCCTATAATGTATTTGAAAATTCTCCCGCTGATAGACAATTTGTTTCCAATCTTTGGTTATTTCAATGAAGTGATAAATATCTCTATTTAAAAAAAAGTCACTTTTCATTGTTCTAGGATATCTACAAGGGCAAATCTTAGAGTTGGACGGGTTGGCTCCTAGGATAAGTACATTCCTAATGCAGGACAAATTGCCCTCTATTATAGCAATTTACTGTTCCCCATGATGTATGCTTATTTGCCTACCTGCTCATCAACAAAGTATTATTATTCTCTTTGCCATTACAATGGGCTCAGAAATGGTATCTCTGTAGACATGAGTGACAGCACACTTTATCAGAAGCAAACACAGCCTTCTTTCCCAAAAACACATAATTTATGGCTTTATATTAATGTTATGATAATTCTTTTCTCTTATTTTGATTTAATCATGTCTTTACCTTTTAATGAGAAAGAAGAAAAATGATGGGGGTATTAGTAGTCATAAAAGTGGATGATCAACAATTTCTGTGTTCATTGCTGATGCATGTCTGGAATTAACCTTCTCATCCTGATTGATTTTCTAGGAACAGCCAATTCACATGCCAACGTGAGGGTTCATTTATTAAAAGTATTAAATATGCATATGTTTTCAAACTAAACAATATTTTCAAAATGTTCATTCTTTCCTTTTCTTGTTTGTTAGGGTACATTCATTGCATTGCACATGACCTTCTGAAAAGCAGGGATGTTAGTAAGGACAAAGGCTGGAAGGCAGGGGACACTGGACCCATCCAAGCACCAGCCTGTGACAAAGTCAACCAATCAGCCCGGCGGTGCCATCACATGAATATGTGGAAATAAGGATGCCAATCAAAGAAGCTGTATGTAGTCTTTCTTGAAAATATAGTTTTTAAGGTATTAAAGATGTTAGAACTGGGGTGCCTGACTGGCTCAGTCAGTAGATCATGCAACTCTTGATCTCAAGGTTGTAAGTTCAAGCCCCATATTGGTTGTAGAGATTACTTAAAAATAAAACCTTAAAAAAAGTTAAATAAAATTAAATAAATAAATAGATTAGAATTAAGAACATGTTTTTGTTTGCATTTTATGAGAAAATATCAAATTGTTTAAAACAAGTCAATGCCAATTTTAAAGTAAAAACAGTTATAGCTTTTGTTTCCTAAGTGTAAAGAAAAAAATAAGACTAAAAGTGTTAACGTAACTGGGAAAAGTGAAAAAGGATATGGTATATTAGAAAAAAACTGCCAAAGTTCAACTTCTGTGTTGAGAATAGCAGCCTCAAAGAAGCAATTTTTACAAGACACATTGTTGAATAATTAATTTTTTTAATGTGACACTGCAAAAGTAGATCTTTCAGAGTACAAAGAAAAGTCAAGAAAATACCTTCAAAATAAGTCAATAACATTTTTCCTTTGAGATTAACATTTTATAAGAATCCTTTAGCTAAAATGGAAAAGTGTTTAAGAAGAGAAGAAAAATTGAAAATGCATATATGAAGACTCTTGTCCATACATTAAGCCAGAATTGAGAATTTATGATGACATAAAACTTGGACTGAATATTTCTTTCTCAAGCTCTACTGACTGTCACTTACAATATTAGACAAATACATAATTAATAATCAACCCAAATAAACCCATGCCATTTATTGTTAATGTTTGTGTTCCTTATCTCCTTATATGAAAAAGGCCATTAATAAGGAGCTGTATTAAGAATAATGGTACATATATCCAAACACCAAAGGACATTTTTAAAGATTTTATTTATGTATTTGTCAGAGACAGAGTGCACAAGCAAGGAAAGTGGCAGGCAGAGGGAGAAGCAGGCTACCTGCTGAGCAAGGAGCCCAATGCAGGACTTGATTCCAGGACCCTGAGATCATGACTTGGGCTGAAGGCAGACACTTAACACTGAGCCACCCAGGTGTCCCCAAAGGAATTTTTCTATGGCCGAAGATTTAGATTATTGAAGTTTTCCTGCTTATAAATAGTTACTCATGAAAACTTTTTCTTTTTAATCTAAATATCCAACATTTTTAAAAATATGCCCAAATGTGGGACCTACTGTGCTACAACAAGAAATGGTTATTTTGATTTGATTAATGAGGAATAAAGGTAAACAACTGTGCTTAAACTATATAACAATTTATGTCTGACATACAAGCCTTGTGGAAAAATGATTTTACTGAAGTGATTTTTTTCCTTCTAATTTCATCACAATTTGCTAGTATTATTCAATTTATGTCTAAAATTTAGATTAAGCTGTTTTAAAACAAAATATTTCTTACAGCAAAAATTAATGGAGGTTCAGCACGAGGCAATCTGAAAAGTAGAAATGTGGTTTAACATCAAAAACATTATGTTGGGTTTTTCTTTTTCAAAAAAAATGTTAACACTAGAGCTCTTACCTCTTTACAACTTTCTTTAGGGTCATTCATTTTATAAACACATCTCATTATGCATTTTTAAACAAACTTTATATTGTATCTTCAAATCTAAAATTATACCAACTAAAACTTTATAGCAGCAATTCCCATTCATACTGAGGTATTCTAATTTACTTGCCAATAAAACACTGCCCCTCACTCTTTGTATGGATTATCTCCCTTTTAATTATGCTTCATCTGACTCAGCTCAGTGAGGAGGAGAAGCTCCAAGCAATGTTTTGGACAAGGTGCTTCGTTCACATGCTTTCTGACATGTACCCTACCAGTGAATGTCAACCAACAAGCATAGCAATAGTATGTTTCTTGCTCCAGAATTATTTTTTATATCTATTTCCCTATTATCATTGGTCTTGATTGACTTGGAAGACAGGCATGATAAACACATATACTCTTAACAGACACAAAGTTTATTAAACTGAAACAAAAGCCCACTATGAGCCATGTATTTAAAAAAACACCCTAAAAATACGGAAAGAAATTTTTTAAATGGTGAAAAAACAGACCACTCAAATGTGAATAAAATTAAATAAGCCTGTCAATATTAATATAATAGAATTAAGGTACTAAGTAAATTAATGGTGACAGCTGATAGTGATAAAATTATATTCAGAATTAACTATGTCACAAAGGTTTTATTTGAAATGATCAGCAGATTGATGTTTAGCGATGCCATGAAATCATTTTTTAAATACAGAAGAGATGAATTATCACAAATATATCCAACAGGTAAAAGGAAAAACATAAAGGATAGGAGCAACAAGAGGAATTACATAGAAAGATTTTGAATTGCATGTCTTTGAGTTAATAGATTGCCTTTTTAATGAAACATTTAGAAAAGAGGTATTCTTTACTTGTTCATGATGAAATTCCTTACTTATTCCAAAATTGGCATACGTAGCCCTGTAGGGGTCATATGTGGCCTCTATGCTTATAGATCACAATCTCAGATTATAATTTCACATTATAGTGATATAAACTTTTGAGATATAATTTCAAACAATATTCTGCTATATTTTTAATCTCTTCCAAATAACATTGGGTCAAAGAGGAAACTAGGACATAGAACCATCCTACTTAAGAAAAATTTCAGGTAGCTTCCAAAAAAAGTCATAGTATGAAGTACTTTTATTTATTTATCTATTTATTAAGATTTTATTTATTTATTTGACAGAGAGAGAGATCACAAGTAGGCAGAGAGGCAGGCGGGGGGGGGGGAGCAGGCTCCCCGTTGAGCAGAGAGCCCGATGAGGGACTCGATCCCAAGACCCTGAGATCAAGACCTAAGCCGAAAGCAGAGGCTTAACCCACCCAGGCACCCAGTGAAGTACTTTTATTATTGAAAAGAAAAAAGAAAAGCTTTCCCCCCAATTTAACCAAAATGACAAAAGAAAATGAGGTCAATGCTAAAAAAAGGAAAAAAAAAAAAAGGAAAAACATAAATAATTTTAATAAGTGCAGTTGGCTCTTGACCAACACATGGGTTAAGAGGTGCCAAGCCCATATGCAGTTGAAAATTCCCATATAAACTTTTGGGTCCGCAAAAACTTAACTACTGATAGTGGACTATTGACTGGAAGGAAGCCTTATCAACAACATATGCAGTTGATTAACACGTTTTTCTTGTATTATACATATTGTATACTGTATTCTATAATAAAGTATGGTAGAGGAAAGGAAACATTACTAAAAAATCATAAGGGAAAGAAAATACATTTACAGTACTATACAGTATTTGTAAAAAAAATAAATAAATCCATGTGTAAGTGGACCCATGCAGTTCAAATCCATGTTGCTCATTGTAAATAAATATTAGTAAAATTTGGGGTGACTGGATGGCTCAGTTAGTTAAGCATCTGACTCTTGATTTTGGCCTAGGTTGTGATCTCAGGGTCCTGGGATTGAGCCATCAGCTCAGGTTCTGCATTGGGTGTGGAGCCTGCCTGGGATTCTCTCTCTTTCTCTCTCTCCTTCTGCCCCTTCCTACCCCTTCTCTTTCCCTATCTTACAAAAAAAAAGTACGCACACACACACACACACACACACACTTTACCAATATATATATTTTGGTAAAATTCTTTGAAATTCTGAGAAATATATTTAATGATCTGGTAAATGTACTCAATTAGAAAAAAAAAACCACATTATTTAGAAAAGAGAGAAAAGTTAACTTTAATTGTATGATAAAATTATTAAATCAATGGACAACACTCTTCTGAGTTATAGAAAAGAGAAATGATAAAGACAAGACTGAATAAGTTGACAAAATAACTATCCTACTAAAAAGGATCCTCATGATACACTGGTAAATTCATTTAAAATACAAAGCAGTCTTAATACAGCTGTTATACAAATTGTTCTGAAATTTGGGGAATAAATGGAGCCTTTTTAAGGTATTCTGTGAAATAAAAGTAAAACTTGCATTTAATGTAATAGAACTTTAATAAAAAAATTAAGCCAGGCCAATTTCAGTAATGAATATTCAGTTAAAATTTTAAGTATATTATCAGTTGTTGCAATTAAGCAATGAGATTAAGTTTATCCTATGCATAAAAAATATTTCTATAAAACAGGAAAATTATTAGTTTATTACACCCTGTGAATAGCTTAGTGAGAATAAAGCATTCCATCAGATGTGCTTTGATAAAAAGGTCTCTGCAAAAATTTTTATCTATACCAAATAAAATAATATATTGAGGGACGCCTGGGTGGCTCAGTTGGTTAAGCGGCTGCCTTCGGCTCAGGTCATGATCCCAGCGTCCTGGGATCGAGTCCCGCATCGGGCTCCTTGCTCAGCAGGGAACCTGCTTCTCCCTCTGCCTCTGCCTGCCTCTCGGCCTACTTGTGATCTCTCTCTCTCTCTCTCTGACAAATAAAATCTTAAAAAAAAAAAAAATAATAATATATCGAAACTCTCTATAGCCTGATGCAAAATAATAGGTAAGTTAATTAATTAATACATTTAATAAGCTCTATCTTATTTAAGATTGATTTGAACTCCTGGATCAATATGATAGTATGGAAAAACCAAATAAGAAAATGCAGTAAGACAAGTCTATAAAACAAAAGATGCATTATTTTCATACCGCATGATTACAGGCCTATAAAAGGCAACTCTAACAGAAATGTTTAGCTCATAAGGTATCTAGACATAAGATAAAAATACAAGAGGGGGCCCCGAGGTGGCTCAATGGGTTAGGTCAGGTCATGATCCCAGGGGCCTGGGATCGAGCCCCACATCGGCTCTCTGCTCAGTGGGGAGCCTGCTTCCCCTTCTCTCTCTGCCTGCCTCTCTGCCTAATTGTGATCTCTGCCTGTCAAATAAATAAAATAAAGTCTTAAAAAAATACAAAAACCAGTACATTTCCTATGTCATTATAAAAAATGGATAAGAAAAAATATATAAGAGCTAACCTTTACTAGTTAAGCAATAAAATATATAGTGTAAAAATCAACAAGGGACATGGAGGAGGACCTAAAGAAATCTACAATCAAGGGAGTGTTAAAGAATCCCTAAAGAAATGCACAGAAATAGCACATAAATGAAGGAGAAACATGAAATGGTATGAAGATGAATATTTCTAGCCCCAAATGGAAGACTCCATGCAAAAATATTAATAGTTCTTATCCCTAGAGCAAGTGATTTTTTTCTTTTAAATCTGCATTCTAGGGAACCTGGGTGGCTCAGTGGGTTAAGCATCTGCCTTCAGTGCAAGTCATGACCTCAGCGTCTTGAGACCCAGCCCCGCATCAGCTCCTTACTCAGCGGGGAGCATGGTTCTCCCTCTCCCTCTGTGTGCTCTCTTGCTCTATCAAAAGAAAAAAATAAATCTAAAAAAAATAAAAAATAAATCTGCATTCTATAAATATAATGAGTTTGTATTTCTATAAAATAATATCAGTGAAATGATTATAAAATTTAACAGAATGCTTTTTCTTTAATAATTTAAAGATCTCAATATTTGGATAAAATAATATAGTGAAAAAAAAAAACTGAACTACAGAAAATTTTAAAAACCCACTCAAAAGTAGAGCTGATTAAAGAAATGTGGAATGGCATATAAGAGGAAATATTATTTAAACTACCTAAAGAGAAAGTTCATAAATTTACACATATATATACTACACACACACACACACACACACACACACACTGTAAGAAGCACATTCACACATGAAATGATTCTTCAAGGATGACTTTGATTACTTTTTTGATATATGAAATGATCATGTGTTCTGACTTGTCCAGGCCAGTTCAAGTTTAATCCACACAACAGTCGTACAAAACAAATGCCATTCTTACCATATATTTGGCAGATGAGAAAACGGAATAAAGTTGAATGAATTTTCCTCTTCTGGAGGCCAGTAAGTGGCAGAGTGATGTAACTTTTGTTTTCATTCTTTTTTCCTACCAAGGTGAATGACACTGTGCAGCTATCCAAACCAGAAATATGGCGGTCCCTTTGAATCTTCTCTTTCCCTCTTCCCCCTCTTCCTTCATTAGCAATGCATCTTGGGATTCACCTCCTTCGAACACATCTGGTACTTTCTCTCTACATTCTCACTGCAATACTTTCTTTAGGTCATGGCCTCAGCTTCTGTTCCTCAGTCTAAAGATTTCCCATGACTCCTGCTCTTTTAAAATGATGTTGTTCCTCTGACATAGTTTTGGTATGAAAAGCTCATTTCCCCACAAGGGTGCTAGTTAATTTTTCAGGCACTGAATATGGAGAACAGACAAAATTAGAGCTTCTTAGACTTGTGCACCTTGAAGAGTTAGAACCAAGGTGGGATGACCTTGACCAGAGTCCCAGCAGCCAGGAGGCCACAGTTCCTGTCTCCCCACATGACCCAACCTTCCCTCGGGTCCAGCTTTCATCCTCAGCCCCCTGCTGGGGAAACATCCTTAGGACAGTTGACTCATTTCAGCATAACTCATCACTCTGGGGGGGCTTGGTGAAAGAGAGATGGGGAACTGCCTACCTGAGCTCGAAGAGTCTTCACCAGTGTTTCTTCTGCTCCCCACCCACCTTTGCTGCCTATATTTTACAGGTGGCCTCAGCCTTACAGCTTGAGCCACCATGGTGTGAACACCGGTATACCACGCCACACTGTTGTTCAAGAGCAACATTCTACTGGCTCCTCTCGCATGGTCTCCCCGACAGCCACACCGGCTACCTCTTAATCTAGGCTTTAGAATGCACATACTGGAAAATTCAAAACCCCTAGACCCCCAGTGGTTTTTAGAAGGCTTTCTCCCAGTGTCTTCCCTGTATTGATGCTTTTTCTCCATAGCTCCTTGCAGTTGATCCTCGGGAGGGTAGAAGGGGCACAACATCTACGTAGGAACATCTTCCACTTGGACTCTCCGCAGCCACTAACATGCTCTTACTGAACCAACAAGAAAAGTAAACACAATCATCCTCCACAAAGAGCTCAAGAAAGCTTGCAAACCCTCAACTACCATTAGTGGCTGAAAGCCCAAATTTCCTTTTCCTCTGGTTGTTCAAATGTTAGAGGTTTTTTTTCCCTTCTTAGTCCAAATAGAAAGAAAAGTGGGCTAAATTCCAGCAGTTAATAGTGTTCTCATTGCAGTCATTGCCACAAGGTGGCACCACTAAGGAAAAAGGAAAAGCTTCCAAAGGATCCTGAACAATTGAAATTGGAAGTTTTTGTTTGAGGAAATCCCAACCTAGTGAGAGAGAGAGAGTGGGGTTAGTCTCTCTGCTTCCCAGGATTACAGGGTTTTTTAAATTCCCGATCAAATGCCCGAAGTAGAGAAGCCAGGAGAGAATATTCCACTGCTACTATATGACAATACAAAATCAGCTTGCTCTCTAGGCTCCAAATCCAAGTCTGGATCACCACTCTATTCTTCCAACTTCTCCTTGTGAACTCACCTTTGGAGCTCTTGGTGTCCCTCCCAACTGAATCTTAATCAGATCACTCTGTTCCTCCCAGACAAGGCTTCTTCATTTGGAGTTTAGAAGAGCATGATTTGCATTCTTCATCTCCTGTCTCCTAAAATGCCATGAGCTCCTTATTACACTAACTGTTCATTCTTCTCCAGAACTCTGCATTCTAAGGGGTCTATTGCAGGGACAGGCTAATGCAAATACACACACACTAGACACAAACATATGCACACACACACAAAACATTTACTGTCATCCTGCAAGACTCTGAGTGTAGGCTTACCTCATATCCATAAAACTAAGAGGGTCTGTTAAAAAAAAAAAGAATGTCTGCTACAAAGCCACTTATAAAGCCTGATCACACAGAGAATAAGCTGGCAGCTTCTATAAACCAAAACATACAATACATGCATAAAAGTAACATGTTACTCATCAGTTTAATACTCCCCCTTGGTTTTCTATTTCCACCAAACACTCACTTGTTAAGTAAAAATAAAATCTATGTTCATTTTATGTTCATATAAAGGATGGATGGGTATTTACTAATCAAAGACACAAACATCAAATAATAATGAGGGGCAAGCTTACACATATTAAATTAGAAAAGATATCCTCAATGGAGGCGAGATTCTTTTGGGTCAAGAGCTATTAAAATGTTCGCATCCTTGGGCCAACCAATTTCACTTCTGGGTTTCAATTCCAAAGAAGCCCTATGAGAAAATTACTCCATCTACGCACAGATTTCACTGAAGTGCCTAAGACAAGCCTGACAGAGTGCTCAATCAGTGTGTATGGACAGCTGAATGGGACAGAGAGAATGAAAAGAGACAATGAGAGGGAGAGGGTGAGGACAATTAGGTTCTAACATGGATTCATGGAACACTTTGCTAAATGTGGATACCATGACTTTAAACTAGCAGCTAACTTGAAAGTGACAACTGTGGAGGCCCATGGGGCCATATGGAAACATGCCCATAGGTGGTGGTGGTGTTGGGGCACAGGAAAAGACATAGTCAGCCTCCTTTATACAGCCTACCATGGAATTTTCCAAGTATATAGGCACAGACTGGAAAGGACTCTGTTGGATGAAGAGTATAATCTCTTGGCATAGTCAGTTATGTCTACTGGTATGGCCGAAGTGATGGTAAAGTACTGTTTTGAATTCTCCTAACATTGATAATAAAAGAGGTTCTTTATGTTTTTGTTTTTATTTTTTAAGATTTTATTTATTTGACAGAGACAGACACAGGGAGAGAGGGAATACAAGCAGGGGGAGTGGGAGAGGGAGAAGCAGGCTTCCTGCCAAGCAGGGAGCCTGATGTGGGGCTGAGACCCTGGAATCATGGCCTGAGCAGAAGGCAGATGCTTAACAACAGAGCCACCCAGGTGCCCCAATAATAAAAGTGTTTTTTATAAAAGAAAACTCTAAGTTTTCTTTCCTGGGAAGGAAAGACAGGTGAAAATACAACAGACCACTCAGTTTCTTCCCCCGATTTTAAATTTGGGAATGACCTTGGGAATTATCTCCAATCAGGTGATTTCACAAGTGAGAAATTAATGTTCAGTGTGTCAACTATATTCAACTATACTCAATTATACCCAGATTAAACAACAACAACAACAACCACCACCAAAAAAACCAATTCACAGAAGCTAAGATATTAGCAAATGTCACACAGCTAGGAAGCAGCAAAGCCTAGATTTGCAACATTGTTTCTGATAAATCAGTTGTCCTTTTGAGAATTTAGTCTTCCATCGTAAAATCTGCTTAACATTTTGTCATGTTTACACATGAAGTCTTTGTTAGTTTGAAAATAATTTTGAATAAAATTGAAAAATAGTAAGATACTTTCAAAAAGCCTTAGATGAATTATCTTGAATGAACCCAATTCCTGAAGAGATATGGCTTCAAGCAACTTTTAAGTTTTATATGTGTTTCTTTCTTTGAAAGTTGAAGAGAATGTTTTCCCCTAACGGAAGGCCCTGCTCCTTGGGATGAATACTAATTAACTAGCTTAAAGCTATAAATCACAGATGTGGTATATAAAATCCCCCTGATATAACAGAGACCTGATGGGACATTTTGCTTACAAAACTGTTCTGGATGAGATGAGCATAGGACCAAGTCATGCTGCAGGTGCCCAGCATTATTTAGCATATAGACGGACTAGTAAGGTGTAAGTTACTAGTAAGGTAACTAATAGAGACAGAGGTTTCCAGAAGTTTCACAAACATATTCTCAAGTGTGTGCACAAAATTTTGCTTAGACACAATTTCTGAGCTACATATGGAGGGAAGATGTATCCTGGTGGCAGGATTATAAGAAGACCCCTGGGATGGGGAAGACGGGTCCCCCTGGTGTGCATGACAATTTAATTACTACTTCTCCAAGTGTCAACAGTGGGACAGCAGCATGGGTATCATCTGGGACATTGTCCGAAACACAGAATATCAGGTCTCACCTCAGATCTCTTAGACATGAATCTTCAGTTGAGCAAATTCTCCAGGGGATTCACACACTCAACATTTGAGAAATGCTAGTCTCATTCCCTGTTGCCCCAATTTGTCTCAATAATGGACTCACCGGAACGCAGAATTCCTGGGTGCCATCTTGGGACAAATGAATCAGAGTCTCAAAGGAGGAGCCTGAGAATCTACATTTTTAACCATGTCCCTCAGTAATTTTTCCAATAACCTTAAGTTTGACAAGACTGAAACATCAAGAGCTTGACAGGCAAACAGAACTGACACTGGCACTCAGTCCTGTCACCTACTGGCTGCCCATCCCTGAAGAAGCTTCCCTCTCACAGCTTCCCTCTCACAGCCTCCCTTATGACCTCAAATGGGGATACAATATTCCTTTGCAGATGTACTACAGGACTAGGTCAGCAATCATGAAGAAGTGTATTAAGGGTTCAAACGTTTGCCTTGCATTGAGTAGGTATGAAATAGTAGATGGCTGTTAGCATTTTCCTCTCTTTCCTTTCAAAACCTCAATTTCGCCCTCTGGAAAGGCTGGTGGTAGAAACTGCCTAGAGTTCTTTTCATGTATCAGATGTATCTTTACTGAGTAGGTGGCAGGCTCCAGAAGCAAAGATGAGCTCACAGCCTAGTGGGAGAGTCAGTAGGTGAACGGGAATATTATAATAGAAACAGAAATTTTGCTCACAGATGAATCATTTCATACATCCAGATAATGTTTTGGTTAGCTTGTGGGGGAAAGAGATCAAAACTACTATTTAATATCATTAAAACAATCATTATTTCTTTCACAAATGCTAACCCAGGCAGAAAGGAAAGAGCTTTCCAGAGCACTGAAAATAAAACCTTGTTGCAGAGAGTAAGGCTTCCCTCTGACTTCAATTGTAGCTGTAAATTAGCCCAGAAGCATACCCCAAATGGTAGCAAAATTATGACCTTATTTAAAGTAGATGCTTTATCAGCTCATCCTTTCCGCCAATTCTTTCCAGCTTCGTGTTTTTCATTCTCCATTGTCCTATTATTAGCCTCTATTTTCTAACTGCTGGAGTCTGTTTTCCTTCTGGAGGTGGAGCCACCTACTGATACACACTCCCCTCCCTCCTGAGGCTCCTCACTGAGAGTTCCTAATTGAATTTCTGCCCTTCAGGAGCACAGGGTCATTGGGATGAATGCTCTGTCAGAGGGCTCCAGGGAGGCCAGGCTCTGGGCATCATTTCAGTGTCTCTACACTGCCATCTCCGAGCATTCCTCTGCCCCAAAGCCTGGGGTCTGTTTGTTTAATGAAGTCTTCTGTTGAAATAGTAACTACTTTCCGGACGGTAGCTATAACTGCATTTATGATGTGTTTAAATGAAAAAGTAGACTTTGAGGAACTAGAAGGTCACCCTGTTTCAGGAACTCTGACAAGCTTTCTTTCTCTGATTCCTGCTATATGTGTGTGTCCTCATATGACAGAACGCCACCTGACGTATTAGAAGGCAAACGCTACATCATCGCCTCACTTTGACCTCCTATGAGCCTCATGGCTGTTCTGCTAAAGAAAAGGAATACTCTGTAGTTGGGAAAATGAAAGATGTTTTGCTCGAATGTGCCATCAAGTATCTTCCAACTTCGCTCCCTCACATTCTCCCTGAATAACTCCGCACTGATTGATGGTCAAGGCATCTTTAAATGGATACACTTAATTCGTTAGGAAAATTTTTAGTGCCAGAAAAATCATTACTTACACTTGAGATGTTAATGAATTAATTTTAGATTGTAGCTATTAAATGGTCTTTTGCAAATATTTCATATATGTAGATAAAAATCATAAATTAATTCTGGGCAAATAAAAGGAATCTTGATTTCATTGTTTAATCCACAGGACTCTTACAGGTTTGAAAACCATACTCTTGTCTGTTCTTTCCACTCACTATAAAAATTCAGAGTCTGAGATAATGAAATTAAAGATGTCATTATGTCCTGATATGTTTTTGATAACCATCTGGACACAAGAGAGGAAATAATTCAGAAAAGAAGTGACCAACTGCAGAATTTATGTCATATAAACTGATTATTCTTAATTACATCTAAAATACATTTGAAATTTCCTCCCTGGGGTTTGAAGGGAATTTCCTCCAATAGCAGCTCAACTCTCTATGCCTCTGTTGGCAAAAAGAGCAGGCTTCAAGCTGAGGCAGGGGTAGGATCTTATCCTTCCAAGTGCAAATTCATGTTACTTCCTATTAGAAGCTCTCCCTGGCTTTAGGACTGATCATTGGTATTTGGACTCTCCTACACAGATATGGGCTACATACATACAGATCATATAGAGTGGATGACACAGATCACAGAACTTGTCACAATGAATTGAACTAGAAAATGTCCATCTCAACCCCTCCCTTCTTAGTCTGAGAACATTCATCAGCTAGATTCCTACCGTCTTCCACTTGATGCTGAACAGTGAGTATACTTAATAAACACCAGTAGAATAATGGGAATAATACATCAAATTGCCATTTATTTTTTAGCATATGTATGATAGAATTGAGCATAGCTGCTATACCTCTTGTATATGACATATATAGCTATAAACATTTTCTATCTCACTCACATAGGATATATATCTCTGAATAAGATATTCCTCAAAGCCTGCTTCATGCTTTCATTTTTTTCCTGTTTCTTCTTTTAATCATTAATTTCTCATTTTCTAAAACTTCAACAGGAGATTTTGTACATAAATATACTCAGTGAAGATATTTCTTCCAAGTTCACCAGTCTGGCAAGGATTTCCCTTCCCAAGCGTAGGCTTTGGTGCCAGTGATTGTCAGTGTTGGCTCACTATGGAATTTCATTGCATGAGACAGTGGGGAATTCTTGTTCCTCCAACCAAGAGCAAGTTCAGTAAAGGAAGAGGTTCTTTTTTCTCATTTACCATTGGACCTCAGTCCCCTGCATGATGCCAGATACCTAGTAAGTATTCCATATGTATGCATGTGTGTGCATATGCACGTGCATAGCACTGATTCTGCTTTAGGGAGACTACTTTCCAGGGACACCTGGGTGGCTCAGTCAGTTAAGCATTTGCCTTCAGCTCAGGTCATAATCACAGGGTTCTGGGATGGACCCTCACATCAGGCTCCCTGCTCAGCGGAGAGTCTGCTTCTCCCTCTCTCTCCTCCCCATCTCCGACTTGTACACACTCTTTCTCCCTCTCTCTCTCTCAAATAAATAAAATCTTTAAAAAAGCAAACTATTTTCCTGATATTTATAAAAGCACCAGAATAGCTATGATCATAAAAAAATAATAAACAGAGTTGTATAAATGCACTTCAAGATAAGCTTCAGAAATGCTGTCTTCAGCTTCTTTCTGTCGACAAGGAGGGTCTGGCCCTCCTGTCCCATTTTCTTAGTTTTCACAAAAAACGGCTAAGTAGAAAGGTAATTAAAGACAATACTAACAGGAAGTTGATGTGTGCTTCCACAGATGTGGAGGACAGGGGAGAGGCCCTGGGCTGGAGGCCCCAGTTCTGCTTTCTCATCCAGATCCTGCCACTACTTGATGACTCAGGGAATGCTCAGCTGATTTGGAAAAAAAGGGGAGAGGGAGGGATAATAATACAGAGGTTGTAGAATCGTGAAATTTATATTAAGAAAAAAAACATAGAGCATACGTGCTTTTCTATGAACTTGAGTTACATCTGAATGACAATTAGGGCAACCATATGTCCTAACGAGCTTAAGGGATTGCTGGTGTGGTTTACTTTACAGAAGAAATTATTAAAACTGCCCATATATCTCAAACATTTTTGGGTTTGGATGACAAGCTATATGGTCATTCAGATTACAATATGTGTATGAGTGCGTGTGTACTGTATATGTGTGTGTGTGTATATATACACACACACAATTATATAATTAATTATATACAATTAATATTATATATAATTTTATATATATATGATACATGATTATGCATAGACAATGTGAATGTGATCTGGTCATTAAATGTTTTTTTTTTTAAGATTTTATTTATTTATTTGACAGAGAAATCACAAGTAGGCAAAGAGGCAGGCAGAGTGAGAGGGGGAAGCAGGCTTCCCGCTGAACAGAGAGCCCAATGCCCAGGACCCTAGAATCATGACCTGAGCCAAAGGCAGAGGCTTAACCCAATGAGCCACCCAGGCACCCCTATATATATATATTTTTTTTTAAAAGATGCTCAGACCAAAAGTGGATTGAAAAGACATACCATCCTCAGGAAGATGGAAATGCTGCTAATGTTTTGAAACCGGCTAGTGCATGAGTGGATGAGTAGACTCTGCAGGAGGGTGGTGCCTATTTCCTCACTGTCCCAGGAGCCCAGGCAGAACATTCCAGCCACCTCTGTCCTCTTTTGATAAGGTCTTACTGGAATGTTTGCCTGAGAAGCCTGCAGGGCAGGAACAGTATTACCATAGCTAATGTTGTTCACCTCTTTACTGATAGACCATCTCTAGCCAAAAGGATATTTATGAATATGTTCTCAATATTTTTAAAAAATAAACTTGGGGAAAGAATCTGTAATTCACTCAAACTGTGGCAGGTGGGATCACATAATTCTGGCTGAGTGCAGGAGCTCCCAGGTCACTCTATCGCAATAGGTCTGAGATCCCCACAGACAGGAAGCAGGTACTTGGGGAGGCAGCAGATCCAGGGGTTGCTGTGGAGAACCCTCAGCCAGAATGGCTCGAAGAGTAGGAGGGGAGGGGATTTTTCTGCATATCCCTGTCTACATAACAGGGAAAATTTGCCTAACAAAAGGTGGCCTCTTTTTCCTGCTTTTCCCCTAAATTTACTGCTTGAATAATTATAAGGACCCTTGATTCTGAAAAGTGTTCTTGCCTATGATTCATTATTACTGTGTTTTTCAATAATTTATCTGGGTCAGTTTAACTCTCCTTAGTGGGTCTAAGCTGAACTTTATGTGCTTAGGAGACCCTGAGTACCCATCTCGAAGTGCTGGCCCAGATCAGCGTGCGGACCACACATGACCCACAAACAAAGCTGTGCGGAGCTTTGTATACATGCACAGCTTAGTATATTCAACCACACTGACTCCATTAAATCCAGCACGTGTTTACACTAGACAAGTACATTTTACTTATATCAATCCTCACAATGATCTTATGAAGCAGGAATGTTATCGTCCGCAGTTAACAGGTAAGAAAACAGTCACAGAGACTATGTGTAAGTTGTTCACCTGCGAGTCCATGGTGGAGGACTGAAGCTAACCAGCCAGTCCAAATGGGAATCATCGACACAATGAAGGCAAGTTACACTGATGAAGCAGGAGAGGAGAAACACTTCTTCCTCTTAAAGCAATGTTCAGCAAGAAGAAATTCTTGGAACATCAAGAACCGGTTGCAAACTTGGGGGAAATAACAGAAACTGGCTAATTTGTCAGAGTCTCCAAATAAGCAGTGAGAAGCCTTAGCCCTCGGAATGCACAAGGAATTTTCTAGCCTGCCCCTTCTCACCTTTTAAAACCCGAGTCCCCTCTTAATCAAATATACAGATGACACCCACTCAATTTCTCCCACAGGACTGCAGCAAACATGCTTTGGTTTGGTTTCAATATAAGCAGAAGGGAGAAGAGAAAAGAACCGAGGAAAAATAATATCACATACATAGTGTCTACTGTGTATTTAGAGTTTTCTTGATGTTGCTACTTTTCATTCTTCTATCAATCTTTAGGACCAGTATTTGTCTGTCTGTCTGTCTGACTGACTCTCTTCAACACAGGACAGGAGGCTGTGGTTCAATGCCTTGCAGAGAAACCTCATACAGCCAGTGTAAAGCTGGGCAGAGCTTTTAATTCAGGATGGTCTTAAATGCTCATATTTGCCTCATGTACCTCTTACCCCAAATCATACAAGGAAGCTATTTAAAAGACACATGGATGTCAATTCTTTGATACACGAAATCCAAATCACAACAGTCACCTCAAGAAACACCATTTCACGTTTCAACTAGAGCTCCCAATCAAGTCAGAAACATTAAAATAAGGGAAGAATCTTTGACTATTAACTAAAAACATGTTTCTATTCTCAATCAAATGTGCTTCTCGGGACTTATGCACAATATTTAAGTGGCCCTTTAAGAAAAAAGCTGGGGTCCAGTGCAAACAGGTTAAAATAGAAGTGATCCAAT
Organism: Enhydra lutris kenyoni; assembly: GCF_002288905.1. NCBI lineage: Eukaryota > Metazoa > Chordata > Mammalia > Carnivora > Mustelidae > Enhydra > Enhydra lutris. Next base: position 34,506,195 of record NW_019154096.1, on the reverse strand, counting down.
GCCTACGTGTCATCAAATTGCAATTATGTTCACTGTACTGTTGTTCTTTGCTTTTTAAGCCACTTTTTTAAGTTTCACAAACTTCATCCACAGAAATGAGGCAAACAGTTATCTCTTGGCTCATTTGTCCACATCAGGGGCAATCAGTAGACAGCCTGTTATGAACATGGCTATTGCAAATTACTCAAATTATATCCAGACTGTGGCAAACATTTTCATGAACATTTAACTAATGAACTTGAAAATTCTTCTGAGGCTCTTCGCCCTGTTATTCAACTCCATTCTGCAGGGACTCTGCCACTAGACCTGGATTTAGAGATATTTCAGCCTCCATCATGTCCTGCCAATGGAGTTCAGGGATGTGTGCCAAACTCCATTTCCCTTCTGCCTTGCGTCAACCATGGGGAATCATTAGCTGCTGCGCTCAGAGCACTTACTGAAGAATCATTTGATAAAGAGGACCCTCACTGGGTGGGAGAGCTAATGGACGTCCAAAGTCACAGAGCAAAGCACTAACAGGGAGGGTCCTGTAATTTTATATAGTATATCATCAGGAAATGGTTACACTGTGTCAGTCAATGCTCTTAAAAATGGAAGCTTTGTTTCAAAACCTACACAGGCAGAATGAGACAAAGTAAGGAACAGCAACTTCTCAAAAGTCTCCTCCTCCTTTCAATTGCTTTCTCTGCTCCCCAAATCCTGGGAGCATTTCATCCACATCACTGACTGCCCAGTCCATCAGCCCATTTATGGAAGTACAGCCTCGAGCAACGGCTGCTGTTGGACTGCTTCTCCCTTTTTCTAGCAGTTCCATATTTCATGTGAGTCAAGCATCTTCCAAGTGAATTGCTTGACAAATTTCCAAAATGATCGCTTCAGATCAAATTCAGCTAAAATGCTACACTTTCCAAAGTTTTGAAAATCCATTTTTATAGCAAGGTTGCCGAAACATCTAATGAGCTTCAATTCAGGAGAGGCACATCCTTTTAACTTGAATTTGGCCTCAAAACAAGTTTGGCCCAGTCAAATGCCTACCAATCTTTTCAGTCACAATGGCTCCCTCTCTCACTCTAGTGAAATAGATTACAGATAGCACCATTTCCCAAGTTCTTAAAATTTCTAGAAATGACATTAAAAAAAAAACATGTTCAAGAATATTCTGCTTTTATTCAGAATATTTTGATTCAATAAGTTTCTAGTGACTTGCTTTCCTTCTCACCCAGCTTTATTACTGTAGGATATATCTTTCTATTATTTCTTTTTTTCTTTTTTTAGGTTTCAAAACACATGGATTCAGCACGGAAAAGAATTAGCGTAAAAAGTGTAAATGAATTATTAATAAAAGAAGGAGCAGACACATTCAAATGGACTTTGCAGTATTTAATCTAGAAGGGCTTAATTGGAACTTCTCTTATCAGCCTAATAATAATGAACTATAATGACCTTGATTTAACAGAGCCAGGGACACTATCTATCTTTCTTAATGGAAACATGAGAAGCAAGGGGTCAAGTGTCTTAACCAGGTATTACATAAATGAAATATGTGTGTAATGTACAGATCTTAGAAAATTCATAATGTTTGAAGAAGAAAATAGTTATAAAACCTATTAGTTTTTTTTTAATTTTTACTAAGCTCTTTTTTAGAATTGGACTGCTATTGCATGCTCAAGTTTAGAATATTTTTTTGTAAAGATTTTATTTATTTATTTGACAGACAGAGATCACAAGTAGGCAGAGAGGCAGGCAGAGAAAGAGAGGAGGAAGCAGACTCCCCACTGAGCAGGGAGCCCGATGCAGGGCTCGATCCCAGGACCCTGGGATCATGACCCGAACCAAAGGCAGAGGCTTTAACCCACTGAGCATCCAGGTGCCCCTAGAATATTTTGATTTTCATATATATATCATGATATAACGAGCATTCTCACGGCCCTAAAACATTATGAAAATTCCAATTAGGTTGATTTCATCCAATGCATAGGTGTATTCTAATGTATTTAAAATTATAATTTCAGGTTTTTTTTTTTTCTAATACAAATAAACCTGTGGTGAATATTCTTAGAAATAAATCTACATACACATTTCTGTATACTGCATTTTTAGAAACAATATAAATATTTTGAAACATTACATATAGGAGATACTTAACAAAATGTATTCCCTCAGGTAGTAAATGAGAATGTGCTTTTACTCTACTCTCAGCAAACTATTTGCTTTTTAAAATCATTAAATATATAACAGGCAAAAAAAAAAAAATTTAATTTGCATTTCTTTGTGAGGCTGAGTATTTTTCATGTTTATTTGTTATTTGTATTCCTTTTTAAGGGAAGAATACGTTCCCCTTATTGTCCGTTTTCCTACTGAGACTTAATTTTCATGTTATACTAGTTGATTTACGTGACTTCTTCAGAATATTAATTCCTTGCCATATTTTATTATACCATTTACTGGTGATTCATCTTTTAATTTCTGATTTATAGTATCCAGACCAAAAAGCAAGGTTTAGCCAGGATGTTTATTTTTTCCCTCCATTGCTTTTTGTTCAAAAGGTCCCTTCAATTGCTGTCATAAATATGTAATTTTATTTACCATTTTCTTCAAGACTTTATTAGTTACATTAACTCTTGAATTCATTAAAAATAACTTTTCATATAAAGAAGGAAAGTAAAAACCCAAATTTGATTTGTTTTATCTGATCACCAACCAAATTTACTGAGCAATCAGGCTCTCATTTTCCTTCTGATTTATGGATCCCTCCTTACTCTACACTAAGTTCCAGAACATACCTGATTCTGGTATTGCCAGTCTGTCAGCCAATGATCTAGGACTTTATAGCATATTTTAAATTCAGCAAGACCAAGTTTGTCTGTTTTTTCTTTAAAATCCCTCTGTTGGGTTATTTTGAGAATCTTAGTATGCTCTTAAATTTTCATTAGCTTGCTCTATAATTTCTAAATACTAAAAATAGCATGTGAAAATACACTATTGAGTAAGAAAATAATAGTGAAAAATATGAAACCTCCCTCATCTCTACATTCATGCTGTTAACACATTTGAGCAAACACTTTCAGGATCTCTATCAGAGATGATCTAGGTAGGTTTGCATCTACTATTCTTAGGCAAGTAAACTGAAAAGTGTTAAAGCATCATCAATCTTTTTCAACACAGAAAAAGTTTTTTGATTCATGGGCTCCCAGTCACAGGATTTATCATAGGATTGCAATTTATTTATTTATTTATTTATATTTTGCAATTTACTTTTAAAATATTAAAAAATATTATCTTGATTTCTCTTAGATCTGAATGTCACAAGTAAAACATTTACTGTAGATTCACAGACACCCCTACATACCATTGCTCTAATATACTGAATTGTGTTTTTTATTTAACTTGAAACATGGCCCAGTTGGTAATATATCACAGATACCCCCGGTAGCATGCCAGTCACGTGAAAATACTTCCCCTTGTTTTTCTTACTTCCCGACAATAAACTACTTCACTTACTCCAAGTGCATTACAAAGTACAGCACCATTTAATTCCTAAGTTCATTTCTGTATGTATTTATTCAACAATATCTTGGTGATAGGAGGTGCTCAATAAACATTTGCCGAATGGAGAACAATGAATGAAACATGGTACTTAAATAGAGTGCTATACAAAATAACACATTATTAATAACTACATGGGGATTCTTAGAAGTGGCTGATGCAGGAACAAATGTAAGCTTTTTATTCACAGCAAAGCCCAGGAGATGAATAGTGGGCACATGCAATGTGTGATTTATTCATACACTCTAGTAGGAGATTTATAGACATCTATTAACCTACTTGAGTTCCAATTCTGTCTTAGGCTGGTCTTCTGTCATGATTAGCTATGTTGTGACTCTATGTTAAATAACAGGTTGTCTGTGCTGAAATATGCAAGAAATATGAAGACAGAAGGTCAAAATTATATATATATATAATATGGGGGATATATATATATATCCCCCACTGAATCATAGATGTATCTCCACTTGTGTAGGCAAAAAAAAATTAAGCATGCATATATGCACAAAAGCAAAAGACATTTTTCCCAGACCTGAGATCGATTATCATAGTATCATAGACTGGATTTGTCTCCCAAATAATTAATATGTTGAAGTCCTAACCTCCAGTAACTCAGAATGCGAGCATATTTAAAGAAAGGGTCTTTACAGAGATAAGTGAATTAAAATAGAGCCATACGACTGGTGTCCTTATAAGAAGAGAAAATGTGAATACAGACACATCCAGAGGGAAGAAAATGAGAAGACACAAGAAGATGGCCATCCCTAAGCCCAGGAGAGAGACCAAAAGGAAACAACTCTGCCAACACCTGGAGTATGGATTTCTAGCTTGCAGAACTGATAAAATGCATTCCTCTTGCTTAAACCACTCAATCTGAGATACTTTGTTACAGCAGCCCTAGCAAACTAATATACCATGAACTAATCCAGAATAGAGTGAGGCTGTATGTTGAAAAAGAATAAGAATTATTTTGTTATTTGCAACATTCTCAGTTTTCAAAAAGATTAATCTTACCCACCTGCATACTGTGTGGGGCCTGATTTGATCCCTCCTTTGGGTAAAACACCATCCTAAAAGTCACTGCTTTAGGTGATACTTTTGATTAATCCCTCCACCAATCGATTAGGAATTCAAACTTAACTGACGGCACTATCCACTTCCACATGACGATCTCTTTAATGTGAGGTTGAGGATCTAGGAGAGCTTGGATACAATTCATGCTTGGAGTGGGTAGATCACTCTTGGCTTCTCCCTGGAGGTCTTAAAGTCATTTGTGTGCTTTCTACCTCTGTCTACACTGACCTAATAAATATAACACAAGAAGAGGGATGTGGGAAGGAGCATTCCCACTTCCCTTCATCCCCAACCTAGTTTCACAGAGGACAGAAATGGGGTGTAAATTTTGTAAGTAGGGTAAATGTACTGTAGTCCCCAAGTCATATGGAAGCCATGTTCTCAACCGTGAGGGCAGATCCCGTCCTGTTTATCTTGACAGAAGACCACTGTCACGTATTGGCTCTTCCAAACCTGTGTTGCCCACTGGGACAACTCATCTTCCTTGTGGACTGAAGCTGGCCCTTAGAGTCAGGCAGAATTTGCCAACATGTTCGAAGCTCCTAACTACAAGGTGCATTTCTCAATGCCGTCTTAATAAAACAACACAGAATGAAGCTTCATAATAGCAATATATAGAGGAAAAAGTCATAATTTTCCATGCTTCATGATTCAGAATAATTAATTTAATAAGTGTGTCATATGAGAAAAGTAAATAAAGAGAAGGAAAGGGGTGTGGACACATATGATCACTGAAGCATATACAATTGCAAGAAAAAAACAAATTACCCGGGTAGTGCTGGAAATAAAAGCTCAGTGGGAAATATTTTGGGGATGCTAATTTGATTCTTCTACAGAACCTTAAAGCTGCAGTGCTTACAAGTGCACTATTTAGCTCCACCTGTTTTTTATTTTTAGCATTTATATAACCTTAAGTCTCTAAAAACCAATTAAACACCTCCTGATCTCTACTGGGAATTTTCCCTAAGTAGTCCTCTACCTCGACTATAACAGGACTATGATTTCATTTACAACATCTTGCTGGAGAGCATTTTATCAAGAGAGGTGTTAAAAAATAATGAAATTAATAAATGAGGGCAGAATCAAGATGAGCTCCAGTCTTCTCTGGACACAGTTACAGTCTGGGGTTTGGTTCACAATCAACACTGAGCTGCGTGATCTTAGATGAGCAGTTTGCTTTGTCCTGCCACAGTCTGTAGTTTCTCAAGAAAGGGTTATTGCTGCATACAGGCCAATGTGTCTAAGTCCCACACCAAAAATGCAGGCTTCTAAAGGGAGTAAATAATTATTTCTATTAAAGTGATAGATATAAATGTAAACCTGTCTTTGCTTAGGTAAAATTCTGATCTTGTCTATTTTAATTCAGTTTTACTTTTCTCAAATACTAAAGTCACCAGCCTTGCCCCTCCCCATATTACGACTCCTGAGTTTGCCATTCCAACAACTAGACTAAATGCATCCCACGTACACTCCAGACCTCAATCACCACCCTCTGCCGCCAGGCCTCTCGAAGGGCCTGCCCCCGGCGGCCACCAGTGGCTTACCGACAGTGTTTATGGGATCCTGTCAGCGTCTCGATCACAAAGCACTCGCCATCATTGAGACAGTATGCGAGGTCCTTGTCTCGGCAGGGTTTGAAGTGCTCAGACCGCTCCGTGGAATACGTCGTTGTATCTGTCAACGGAAACACAGAACTGCTGTCAGCAACACAGTCGGTCATCCCAGGTCAAAACCCTGGCCGGGATCTGTGCACTGAGGACTTTTTTTTTTTTTTTTTTTAAGATTTTTATTTATTTGACAGACAGAGATCACAAGTAGGCAGAGAGGCAGGCAGAGAGAGAGAGAGGGGGAAGCAGGCTCCCCGCTGAGCAGAGAGCCCGATGCGGGGCTCGATCCCAGGCCCCTGGGATCATGACCTGAGCTGAAGGCAGAGGCTTTAACCCACTGAGCCACCCAGGCGCCCCGCACTGAGGACTTCTACGTGCTGACCCTTCACCTCTAGAGAGAGCACAGACCCTCCACTGGACTGAAGAAATGCAGCTGGATATGACGTTTCATGACTGAGTGGTGTGTGTTCCCCCAAACTCACAGGGTAAAACGTAATCACAATGAGATGGTACCAACAGGTGTGCCTGTGGGAGGGGATTAAGTCATGAATGGGATTAGTACCCTTATAACAGGGCCCCAGAAACCTCCGTCGCCCATCGCAGTCATAAGAAGATAGTGCTCTATGAGCTAGGAAGTCCTCACCACGCACCAGACACTCAATCTCCAGGCACCTAGATCTTGGACTTCCCAGCTTCTAAAACTGTGAGAAATAAATTTCTGTGTGTTAAAACAGCCCCGGCTTACTTAGACAAGCACTGTATTCAGTTTTCTAAATTTCTCCACTACATTTTAGCAATTGGAATCACTCTATAAGCCCCCACTGAGGACACGATAACAGTAAAAGTGGAATGATTCTGCAGTCAAACACCTCAAACCCGCTTTCGCTCACTCAGTTTTTAACAAACATGTTGCATGAAAGATTGAAACAGGATCTCCTTCCCTTCATTGTTGCCAAATGTCATTAAACATCTGATCAATGCATATTGCGACTGTTCTGTGGAAACCGATGTCAGTTTCTAAGAGTTTTTTGTTTGTTTTTAGTTACAGCTCTAATGGGCTAATAGCTGAACCAATTATTCTTCTACTTTTTTTCCCCTTTTCTTATGTAATTAAAATGCAAATATTCCAAATTCTGAAACAGAACCTCAAATGTGAAGAATGTTTCTGGCATATACCTAACAGAACCAAATTACTGTCATTTTTAAGCATTATTTTAAACATTTGCTTTAAAATCATAATTACTAAAATTTTTAAATTAAGCTGTATGTCTGCATCCTTTTCCTAAATATGAAACTAGCCATAAGTATGTCCTATCTACTAGATACATACTCTGTTATCACACGCACATATTCTATTCTCACAGTTTTTTTTTTTTTTTAAGATTTTATTTATTTATTTGACAGACAGAGATCACAAGTAGGCAGAGAGGCAGGCAGAGAGAGACAGAGAAGCAGGCTCCCCGCTGAGCAGAGAGCCTGATGCGGGACTCGATCCCAGGACCCTGGGATCATGACCTGAGCCGAAAGCAGAGGTTCTAACCCACTGAGCCACCCAGGCGCCCCTATTCTCACAGTTTTAAGCAACTGAAGTATTAGCACCAACTCCACTGCCACATTGGAGAAAAAATATATTTAAAAAGTCAAAGAGGGGGGCATCTGGGTGGCATAGTCAGTCACGTGCTCAACTCTTGATTTCGGCTCAGCTCATGATCTCAGGGTGATGAGATCGAGTCTGGAGTCGGGCTGCAGGCTCAGTGGGGAGTCTGCTTAAGATGCTCTCTCTCTTCTCCTCCCTGTCGCTGCTCATACTCTCTCTCTCTCCTTCTCTTTCAAATAAACAAATATTTAAAAAATAAAATAAAATAAAAAGTCAAAGGTGAATAAATGATTCTGCATTCAAGCTCCTTTAATTCCCTTTTTCAGATCTAGATTAACAATAATGTTCAATAACGTGGGTTATTATAACCAACCAGCTCAGTAACTGGAAGCCACTGTGAGCCTCTTTTCCTGTTCTTTAACCAAACTGAGGGGAAAGTGACTGCCCTAAAAGGAAATTCACTCATACCCTTCCCACATCTTAGAATCCTCAGCGGACCCCTATCCCCATAGGAATAAGTCCAAATTCCTCAGAGACGCACATAAACCATGTGGAATTTGCCCTCTGGTGTCATCTTGTGACCCAAGACACACAACTTCATTACCAATTACTTTTCTATTTCTCCAAACACCAGGAACTGTCACACTGCTTCTTCTTCCTGGACCATCTTTTTCTTTGCTGGAAGACAACTAGAAATCCTTAAAGTTTACTTTCCCATTGTGTCTCCAGAACACCTTTTATCACTCACATCACTGCTTCAACATTCAATGCTGCAAGTAGCCATTTGTTCACATGTTTATCTGTTTCTTTAGTCTGTGTGTTTCCTTAAGATCAGAGGTGGAGCCTTGAATCACAATTGGTGTTCAGGAAAAAATGTCTTCAATAAATCTGGATCACTCTAACACTGCTAACACTTTAAATGCCCTTGGTAAAAGATATGATCATTAAAGACACCATCACAATCATTTAAGAGTTAATGCATATCTCACAAGTTAGATATAATTTCACACCAATATTACCATTTTAGTATACCTACTTTAATATTGAGGAATATTGGAAAAACACACATCGTCCTCAGATTCACAGAAGTCTTCACTTATATACTGCTCATATAATTTGGGCATCGAAACAGCCCACATCTAATATCCTCTATTTTTGGTAGTACAACAGAAACTTATTTTTCCACTTCAAAATATCTATCTGTTAATACTTTGGCACAAAATAAAGGCTCTGCAAAACAGACACATTTTCTGTTTTCCAGGAGATCTCCTCTACAGAGAAGATCCATTATGCAAGATAGTTTGCAATAAATAGTTACACAGAATCAATCTTTCTTTCTACTGGAAATATTTAAAATTCAAGAGCTCTGAGCAAAATATTCAATATGAAACACCACACAGTTGATTGCTACCCTGACTGCTGAAGTATATTAACTCATGATCAGTTAGTTAAGTTTTCCTTTAATTTCTTATTACCCATTTATTGATATTCACTGATCATTCCTCTAAGAACAGCTTTTCATTAACATAACCTACAGCATAAAAAGTGAGATCCTTATTTTACAATCAGTGGTTTTAACAAGCTACAGACTCCAAGAGCAATACAATGGCAAAGCAATTACAATCAATTAGTTTTCATCTGACAAATGCTGTCTCCAGCGATTACCTCCCCATTCTACCAACTGCCTTCCCCATCACGTTATCGTCTATCAGCACATTTCAGTGCTTCAGAAGAAGCCCAAGCAAATGCCTCTGCAAAAGTCCTGGGTGAGAGAATACAGAGATGTCAGGCTTAACATGTACTCAGGTTTTCTATTTCCATAGCTTAGAGAATCCAAAACTTAACACAAATACACATGTTTATCCCTTGTAATGACTTGATTGGATTCAAGGAAACACCACCGTTAAGTATTTTTAACATCTTTTTTTTTTTTTTTTAAGATTTTGTTTATTTATTTGACAGAGATCACAAGTAGGCAGAGAGGCAGGCAGAGAGAGAGGAAGGGAAGCAGGCTCCCTGCTGAGCAGAGAGTCAAGCGGGGCTTGATCCCAGGACTCTGGGATCATGACCTGAGCCAAAGGCAGAGGCCCACTGAGCCACCCAGGCTCTTTTTTAACATCTTAATTTTTAACATCTTAATCCAATAAACAGTAACAGAATGCTAGGCTTTCTCCTTCTATCAGTAGACTGCAATCATCAATAAATATGAAACCTTAGAATTTACCTAAACACTTCACTACACAGTGTCCATTTATCACTCACCTAAAATCACAAGGTATTGGGCGAAGTAAATAAAATTCACTGTGAGGTAAAAGTTTACACTTGTAAGGCATCATGCCAAATATGTCAATGGAAAGACAGAAAAATTTCTTAATGGAATTACTAGGCCATTATACTAACTCTCAGACCACCTACCCACTTTTGTAAAGTAGTAAATAAGGTAAATAAGTAAACTGTGCCTGGCCTAGTGATTATTAGGCTTTTTATCACTCATGACCAAATTCAGCCCACCAAAGAGACAACAATAATTTTAGATGACACCCTCCAATATCTGCATATCTACTTACCAGTGCATGTATGTATATATTTGGTCTTACATATAAAATATACTACAAACATCTAAAATAGAACATAAATGCAACTGAGACAACAATAAAGTATGAGGTATACCTCTTCATTACCTTTTTGTGCCTGAAAGTGACCCCATAGGATTTAAAATGTCCAGGTGAGTATTTTGTTCTAAACAGGAAATAGAGGACATTTGGAAGGATGACATAATGCATGTGATCTAACTCCAAGCTATCATGACCTTAAATAACCTTGGGACGCTTTAACGATCAGGTATGGAACTCTCATGGTAAACTTATCCAGCATTTTTGCAACCTGTTTATATACTTAAAACTGATTCACTTTTACTATAGTCTAGTACACTAAACTGACCACAATATATGGTATTATTTGTTATGTATTTAAAATTCAAAGGGCATCTTCTGTTTCTAGGAATGTAACCTGATAAACGAATTTCTTATAGAGGTTTTGATTGTCTTCAAAAAAAAATCACATGGATGGGGGCACCTGGGTGGCTCAGTTGGTTAAGCGACTGCTTTCGGCTCAGGTCACGATCCTGGAACCCTGGGATCGAATCCCACATCGGGCTCCCAGCTCCCTGAGGAGTCTGCTTCTCCCTCTGACCCTCTCCCCTGTCATTCTCTCTCTCACTCTCTATCAAATAAATAAATAAAATCTTTAAAAAAAAAAAACTTAAAAAAAAAAATCACATGGATGAAGTCTCAGGTAAGTAAACAAGGAGAAGCCTACTAGTCCCATGAATTCCCATTTGTTTATTCAAGGTTCTCTCTTATTCCAGAATAACTCCTTCTCAGATCATTCACTTCCCTGCATCAGCCCAGGGATCTCCCATCTGACCAGGCCATGAGCTCCTGGGGGACAGAGAGGATCTTCTCATCTTTGATCAAAGGTCTTATGGACGGCCTGACACAGAGGTGAACACAACAGGTATTTATAGAAGAATGATCTTCTTAAACACGAGCATTTTTCTAAATGTCCTATACTGAAAACCGTGCATGTTTTTCATAAAAGAAAAACTCCCTATGAATACATGTTTAGAAGTTAAGACTCAAGAAGAGCTTCAGAAGCAATTTAGGTAAAGTGTATAGAAATTGATGAGAGAAGGGGAAAAAACGAAGTCCATGGGAAGAGGGCATGGGAGGAGAGTAAAAAGGAGGGATGATATTCGAAAAGAGAGGACAAAGGAATGTTAAGCTTCAGATGAACAGAGATGGTGCTAAGGACAGGTCTTCCAAGCACCATGACCAAAGTTCAAGGTCTCAGGCCAAGAAAGCGTAGTTGCTATCATGAGGAACTAGTGCCCATTCACTTGAGACCACAGGGGCTGTACAATTATCCAGACCACTCATCTGGCACTTGTTATATGTCATTTAATGTGCTTTCTTATATTTTTTATAGGTTTTGGTCTCTATCCCCAGGGAGGTCAGGGAGAGTGCTTTGCTTTCAAGTTTTGTATTCTTTCCACACCATGTAGCATACATAGTAAGCAATCAGTACAGTAATTAAACGCACAGTGGGAAGTGGTGGTAGTTAATTCATTAAAGGAAAAATGGGAAGAAAATGTAAGCCTGGGAAACAGAAATCCCTGCAGATTTTGCCATGAAAGTTAATTTTTTCATGAATTAAAACAATGACTGGTTTTCCCCTTTAAGTACTAAGTTGAACCTGAATATTACTTATTGAGGCTTTCTTTGTTGCCAGCACAACACTGCACACTGTGGGAACACAGATTTTGTTGCGGGAACAAGGCGCTAAATAGACTATTACAGATAATAATTGCAGTAGATAATCAAAATAAAGGGAGAGCCTAATTCAGGCTATAGTTATCTCTGAAGGCTTCCCAAAGGGTTGGCACTGGAGCTGGGTATTGAATGAGCAAGACTTCATCGGCATGGGGAATGGAATTCTAGATATGAAGAACAAGACAGCACCTCAGGAAGGAAAATGATCACACGCCGCATAAACCCCAGATCCACTCCACGCACTCCCGGCTTGCAAATGTCAAGTCATCGACCAGTTTCTTCCTTCCTCCGACTGAGTTCATGAGAATTCTCTAAGACAAGTTAAGATGCAGTCTAAAAGCTTTTAGGATTAGCAAAACACCTTTACAGGCCAGCACCCATTTAAATATGGTCATGAACTCCAGCAGACTCGCCCATTCCATGGGAGTGGTATAAATGAAACCTACCGCCTACATTACCATTCCCAGTTGAATCTGCCATTTATTAGGTACCCAGTAAGGAGCACTGGCAGGAGACTGACTTATAAAATATTTAACGGTTAAGGAAAATCGCAAGAAGAATGCAGGAAACAGGGAAACAAACCACTCCTCAGCTGGCAAGAGGCAAAGTTAGCTTTCTTCCTGCTGCCAGAGACCAGACATCGTTCACTCTACAGGCATGGGAGAAATGGGGAATGTGGGGCAAGGAATCTATCAGTTCCATTGAGTCATGGGGCTGCTGTGAGAACTGATAGCTCCTGATGTATCCCAGAGCCATCCACTACCACAGCAATTGTAGAAAGGACCCTTCTTAAGTTTGCATGACATACCTGTCACCCTACAGTTTGAAATCTTGCTTCTAAAGACTGCACCAGTTTAAATAAGCCTGCACAAGACATAGCTTGTTCGATAGAAATGCATTTATTTGGAAATTGCAGAGTTTATCCTCCAGCTGAATCTATTTCCTTCTACCTGATGCATACATACGCCTAGACAAACTGCATTCAGCAAGAACAGTTAGAATGGCAGCTACTGTCACTGGAGTCCTTGTCTTGTCACAAACCCTTGGGCGGCTTCTAGGTACTGTGCTACATGCTTCCTAGATACCATCTCTGCTCCCCATGTGGTTCACTGAAATGGTCCCATCTGTGTCACTAGGCATGTCTAGATCCACTGGATGGATGTTTGCACATTTTTTTCTCATCTTGTTTGAACTCTCAGAAGCACCTGTACTCAGCCACTCCCCACTCTGGGAAAAACCTTTCATTGGCTCCTATATTATCACCTAATGTTGATTTTCCTCCTGCTTTTCAGCAGCATCAGCATTACCTGTCAAGTTCATGAGCCCCATCCCAAACTTAGTGCACGAGAAACCAGGAGTGAGTGGTGGGATACTCGGTTAACAAGCTCTCCAGATAATTCTCTGAGAACCAGCTGCTTTGGTGGATCCTATTGCCAACATGCTGGTAACTCTCATAGTTAGACCTCCAGCCTACTGGTGTTTATGAGCTCAATAGGCCCACCTTTCCCTTCCTGATGGACATCTCGAAGGCACCTAGAAATAAATCTATAGAAAGCCCACGTCTTACTCTTCCTCCACAAACTGATTCTCGAACTCAACTAACCACACCATTGATCCTGTTGACTGCTCCAGCTCTGGACAGATTTATTCAGATTAATCCTGTCCTTTCCATACTACTTATTAAATACTTTGAACATCACCTCTGTGCATACTTGGCAGGCAAGAGATTTGAATCTGGGAGAAAGTTCTTGAGTAAACAAACATATAAATATTTATTAAAGATATATGACTATTTACTTTTCCTTTGAAACCCATGAGAATTAAAAAAAAAATCCTAATCTTCATCAGTCAGCCTTGGGGCCATTCCCATCATGATCATAGATACTTTTTTAAAATGTGTATTTATTTATTTGAGAGAGAGAAAGAGAAAGAGAAAGAGAAAGAGTGCATAATCATGGTGGGGGGGTGGTGGTGAGTAGGGGCAGAGGAAGAAGAAAATCTCAAGCAAACTCCATGCTGAACATGGAGCCCACCATGGGGCTCTATCCCACAACCCTGAGATCGTGACCTAAACAGAAACTAAGAGTTGGACATTTAAGTAACTGTGCTACCCAGGCACCCCAAACACAGATTTTTTTTTTTTACTCATTTATCTCTACACACACTATTACAGCTATGGAGGTACAAGGGGGTGCTTACCTTATCATGCTGAAGGTACGTGTGTGCTGGTGGTGTGAGATGAATGTGAGAGGAAAAGAGGAAAGTGAAGTCCCAGGGAGTCTTCTATGTTGGACACATGTGGGAAAACAAATGAGGAAGTGTTTTGTGATTTTGTATAACGAGAACACGATGGGAGTTGTAGGTGGCTCCAGTGTGCTTGTGCTCTCAAGGTGAGTATGTCACCTGTGGACTTGCAGAAGCCTCACAGTAGATCTCAGGCAGATGGCATGGGAGGTTGTTGCAAGGGGGGGGGGGCACGGTTCACCCACTCTATGCCATGTAAAGGTGCATCTGGGAAGTAAAGAGTCACAGAGAACAGAACATTGTCCCCAGCATGGACAGCAGTCCCATTTTGAAAGGCATTCTTGTGTAGGAAATCAAATCCCAAAAAGGAAATCAAATCCCAATAGAAAGTTGCTTTGGGAACATGGTGTGGAATTCAGATCTAAAATGGCTGAGGGATTCAGATCTAAAATGGCATCTGATTAAAATTCCTTGATGCACCTGACTTAGAAGATAGGCGGGGACATGAATGAAGTGTGTTAGCTGAGGTCTCTATGCTGGAGAAGCTCGAAAGGCCTCACCCAAATAACCTCAGCACTCATCCTCCCTTCAAAATTCAAGACTGGCCAGTCACCTGCAAAGGGTCATAGTCTTTCCTCAGCTGACAGTATTGGATTTCATATGCAGTTATAATGCCATTTCTGATTTCCAATGCTGCTGCTCATGTGTAAGTAAGGGGATGTCTGAAACAGTGGAAAGTGGTCCCTCTGGCAGCCAGACTGTGATGTTTCCAAATAAGCACATGATACCCCACCAAGTACTGCATGACTTTATTTGGGACCAGACAGAAGACAAGGTCCTTTTGCAAAAAAAAAATAATAATAATAAATAAATACATCTAGTTATATGCCCTCCCTTTAGACCTGTGTGAAGAGATGCTTTTGTGTCCATGATAAGCTCCCCTATGGACCTCTTACATCCTGGATTTTTAAGCTACTTATTTATAGTAACGTACTCCTGCTTTCCTGAGCCTATGGGGTCATCAGCTCACAGTTCAAATTACCTGGTAAGACTGTTTGATTAGAAGAAATGAAGTCTCTATGGGGATCTTAAAAAGTCTCATCTCTAATAGGTGAAAGTCTGTATTTTAGGGTTGGTGTGAGGGTATCATCCTAGTCCATGTGGGTGGCCATGACAGAATACCATAGACTGAGTGGATTATAAACAACAGAAATCTGTTCCTGATGATTCTAGAGTCTGGGAAGTCCAAGATCAGGGTGGCAGCAAGTTTGATGTCTGGTGAGGGCTTCCTGGTTCACCGGTGGCTGACTTCTTGCTATGTCCTTACATGGGGATGGGAGGTGAGGGAGCTCTCTGGAGTCTCTCTGATAAGAATGCTAGTTCCATTTAGGAGACATCCATCCTCATGATATAATCACCCCCAAAAGACTCCACTCCCTATTATTGGGTGTTACTGTTCAACATACAAATTTGAGGGGACACAACCATTTAGCCTATAGCATATTTTCACTCAATAAATATTTATTGAGTAATTATCGGGCAACCAGTATGGGCTATTTACTAGGAACATGCAACACCACACACACACACACACACACACACACACACACACACACCCTAAATAAGGAAAAAATCATATTTCCATCTTCCAGAAACCTAAGGTCTATAAGACAAACAGATGAAAAGAATAACAAATGTTATTATTTTTCATGGTGAATCAGAATTGTCTCTAAGCTGAGACTCATTTTTGTTAGCTTTGATAAATCAGCTCAAAACTTGGGCTTCCCAGACCTTTGTGTCATCTGTGGTTCAAGGCTCTCTGTAGCCATCAAAATGTCTCTGCTTAAAAGAATGAGAGACAAAGAGAGCACTTCTAGGGGACTAGGAGCTTGTTCCGAGAGGGGGACACACCCAGGAGAAGAGTCCTGCCCTTGGCAAAAGGACCTGAAGGATTCTGTAGAGAAGACAAATATTGAATGGGAATGTAGCCTTGGTGGAATGTTTCATTGTCTTGTAACATGTGCTCTGAATGAACTAGAGCTCACTGTGAAAATGTGGAGTACAGGGTGACCCCTGTAGAGAGGAGAGTGTGCAAAGGCCTCAGGAAACTTGCACATGGACCATCTGAATAACTCTGGCCTATGTTCTGACAACAGGTGGTAGGTAATGGATATAAGATGGTGACAGAGACAGACGGGCTGGGAAACGTTTTGTTCTTCATCATAAAAGCCAGGAAGAGCCACTGAATGATTTTCCAGAAGGAAATGACTGATCTTTATGTATTTTTGCACAATTGTGTAAACTGACTGTAATGTGGATAATTAATTTTAGGGTTGCAATCATACATGTAGGCAAGCCTACATAGCATATTTTAGGTGAGATAACAGGGGAAGAAGTCGTGGATTCAAGAGAGACTTACAAAGTAGAATTGCCAGTATTTGGTGATTCACATGGAAGGTGGAGTAGGATGGCTACTCGGCTAATCTTAACTCTTTAGTATCTGAATTAATACTGAGGAAGTTTGGGAACTCTGATGCAGGGCATCTTTGATGCCATGGAGAGACATCATTCAGGTAGATTTGAGCACTGGTTATCTGCCAACTAGAATAACACATCTGTAATATTTTAATAGTTAATACAATTAATGAAGCAAACTGCTGTATATCGGACCTTCTCATGGTCTAAATCGGTCTTTAGCTGTCTTGGTTGTAACAACTAAAACTAGACAATCTTAGGATAAACAGAAACCTTAGAAGTCCAAATGTGATGATAATGCTTGAATAAACCTATTAT
This sequence comes from Enhydra lutris kenyoni, assembly GCF_002288905.1. Classification (NCBI taxonomy): domain Eukaryota; kingdom Metazoa; phylum Chordata; class Mammalia; order Carnivora; family Mustelidae; genus Enhydra; species Enhydra lutris. The sequence goes on along the minus strand of NW_019154096.1, from coordinate 34,489,003 downwards.
TCAGATTTAAAGATTATCTTCATTTTGCAGAAGAGAAGCTGAAGCACAGAGGGACCAAGGAATCTTCTTAGGATTTCACAGTTACATAATGGAAAGGCAGGAATTACACCCAGAGAAGCCCAACTCCCATTCTTCAGCATTCTACAATTCCACCTGCTCTGAGTTTTGGACTCTTTTAAGGTGTGTGTATTCAAGCCTCTTCTTGCCAAATTCCATTAGTCAGTGACTATTATGAGTAAATGGAAGAGCAATCAGAAAGCACTATTTTTCAGTAACCCATTCAGGTTCTCACCCATCCACCCCACGCCCATTGATCCAGCACACAATGAAACACTGAGTAAGGTAGGTACCAGGAGAAGATAGATGGGTACAAAAACTAAAACAAAGACAGTGCTCAACACTGGGAATTTCTATTACTGTCTCTTTCAAATTTCCCTTTCATGCTATTATGGCTTTGAAATAATGTCTAAACATTGACACGATTCTCCAAATTTCTTCATAAAAATGAACATCATTCACTTCACTTATTTAAAATCTTATTTTTTTCCCCTTAATACGTCTGGCTTTTACTGAGATCCTTTATTTCCCTGTTCAGAGATTCAAGCACTTCCTTCTCTATATGGGTCATGAGAAAGGCATGGCCATGGCAACCATATGGACATTGTGGGCCTGCCTCTGAACCCTTGCTTATGCATTTGCTCACCCTGTCAAATGTCTGAATAGAGTTCAAAGAGATAGCAGCTCTATCCACAGTGGCTTGGAGCTCCATGGTCATATCTACTTAAGAAGGACTTGGAGAATGGACTGAGGTGGGAACTAGACCCACCTTAATGTCGCTTTTGCACAGAAAATGTGTTTCTACTTCTACTGTGTGCTTAATTGGATCCTTCAAGAGACTGAGTTTATAAGCACCCTTCTACTCTGTTTCTGTGAGTCTGGCTTCTTCACATTCCACATTTAGGTGAGATCATAGCGTTCCTGTCTTTCTGTCTGAGTTATTTTGCCTAGCATTATCCCTTCAATCCTGACTCCTATTCTAGTCACCACCTCCCATCATTCCTGGGTATTTTGTCTACAATTCTAAGTGTGAAGAAAAGTCTGTTAAGATAAATTTCCCAAAGAAAATGTAGGATACTTTAAGAAGTTCTTATTGCTGGCTGACTACAAAAATTATGAAAATTGTATTAAAGGACTAGAAAAGACTAACACATGGTTCTTCAAGTACAGGGACTATGTCTCCAAGCTGTCTTATATCTGCAGCCCCCATCTTAGCTAGCAGATTGCTAGATACACAAGAGAAGATAAAGAAATGTTAAATGAGGTGAGACAGATACAAATTCCTAGAAAGCATGGCAATGAGAAGTTTGCTCAAGAAGGAAAGGAATATCAAACATGCAACCAAAGCATCAGGATCACAAAAATATGAAGGGACAGCAAAAACACACTAAAAGTCAAAAGAGTCTCTGGAAACATAAGACACTTGAACTTCAACATATCTACACTTTAAAAAAAAAAAAAGTGGGAGGAAAGAGAAAAAAAAAAAAAAAGCACTGACTAAATATACAGGAAATCAATAATGCAGTGTTAACCCCTAAATGCCACATCTGTTCAAAACAGACAAACTAAAATTCATTTGATCAGTAGGCCATTTATCATTTTAACAATTTCCAGGTCTTAGGAATATACCATCACATTATAAAACGATTACATTTTCCCCACATCTCCTACACATCATTCATTTCACTGACTTACAAAGTCTCATCCTCTTACCCTGGTCATCCACTTACTAACATTGTGGGGTATAACCCAAGCACAAGGGGAAAGCCTTATTTCTTTGTTCCACATTGGAACTCAGTGCTGTTACCTCTGTATGTGGGATCAAGTCTGGGTAGGTACAATACCCAACCTAATGTTCTGCAATATCTGTCTGCAAGTTGGGGTTTGCATTTCAACTTTGCTACTTACTGGCATTTTGAACATGAGTAAACATGAAAGCCTATAATTCATGGGGTTTCCTGAAGCCTAAATGAGAAAAATCATCATTGTTCAAGAGGCGATCTTGCCAAGAGCTGGGCGCCAAGCACTTTTCCCCCTTTTGCTATGTAAGTCAACATAATAGTATTTATCAAGCATTCAATTCATCAGTATCTCTGTATAATGCCAGTTAAAATCGTCTGTTAATTTTGAAAATCTATCATTGAACATTGCCCCTAAGACTCTGAAGTAAAATCCTAGTACCTGGGGTAGAACTGAGGAACTCAGTAAGTACCAAGATCATAAGGCACGTGGCTTGTTCCCAAGAACTACCAGGTATTGGTGACTGTCAGGTGTCCAGTCCATTCTGCTAAGTACCTCACAGGGGAGGAGGGTGGCAAACATACCCACAACACCCAAAGTTTGTGGTTTTCTTAGCACTTGTTTGGAGACTGGATAGGGCTATAGGATTTCAAATATAAAGATGTTCCTGTCAGGACAGCTTGTAGGTTTCCCATTTGTTATCAAAGAGACGAGATTAGTAAAGAGTAAAATGCCTCCCCTCATTACCGGAAACATGATAATGTCACAAGCGTACAGCCTGTGGGGATGTCTCAGTGGCTCAGTGGGTTAGGCATCTGCCTTCAGCTCAGGTCATGATCCAAGGGTCTGAGGATTTAGTCCCACGTCAGGCTCCCTGCTCAGCGGGGAGTCTGCTTCTCCCTCTGCCTGCTGCTCCCCTTACTTTTGCGCTCTCACTCTCTCTTTCTCTCTCTTGCTGTCTCTCTCTCTGTCAAATAAATAAAATCTTAAAAAAAAATAGCAAGTGTACAGCCTGCAACTTTATTATCTCTTTGATCTCAGGACAATAATTGAGACCTTCCCGCATTATTCTTCAAAAGGTCCTGTTTATGTTTTTGTCTTTTGCCAGGAAAGGAGCAACTCATGTTTCATTCAGTCATCACTGTCTTACTAATCTGTGGAAATGTACACAAGAGATGGATGGTTAGAATTCACATGGCACCAAGGAAAGATCTATCGATCTTGTTTGACTCTTCGCTCAACAATTTCCACCTGCTTTTTAGCAGGTTTAATCTATTTTTTTTAATTTTTTAAAATTTTACCTATAAAATGTGATTATAATATTACTTATTACTCATTTTCATAACCCATTATTGATTTCTAGTAAATATTCATTTTATCTTATGTCTTTTCTTCTTTAAAGCTTTCCATTTGATTAGAAACTTCTCTAGAGAATACACACACACACACACACACACACACACACACACATCAAACACATGAAAGAATGTTCAACAGCATTAGTCATTATGGAAATAAAAATCAAAACTGTAGTGAAATACTACTTCATCCCCACCAGAACGGACAATAATGACTGTTGGCAAAGAGAATGTGGAGAAGCTGGAAACCTCATACTCTGCTAGTAGTATAAAATGGTGCAGATGCATTGGAAAACAGTTTGGTGATTTCTCAAAATGTTAAACAGAGGTAGCATATGAACGAGCAAGTCCACTCTTAGATGTATAACCCAAGAGATATGAAAACAAATTTTCATGTAAAAAAACAAATATTCAGACTTATATATGAATGTTCATAGAAGCGATTTTTGCAGACAAAATATGGAAGCATTAATGGAAGCACGTGGTATATCCAGACAATGGGATATTACTCACCAATAAAAGTAGGAAAGCACTGATATATGCCACAGCATAGATGAAACTTGAAAGCATTATGCTTGGTGGAAAAAGCTAGACATAAGGGTATATCCTATGATTCTATTCATATGTAATGTCTAGAATGGGCAAATCCATGGAAATGCTATGTAAATCAGTGGTTGCACAGGGTGGGAGGAATGAAAACTTTCCTTCCCTGTCTTTCAACCTTGGTTTTTTCACATTCCCTCTTTTGTATTTCCAGTTTATTAGTAGGTAAAGGGGGGACATATATGGTTCCTATTTTAGATTCTGCAAAAAATAATCACTGTCAATTTCATGTTATGCCTTTGAGAGAAAGGGAACACACATTGCAAACCATTAGAAAAAAAGAAGGAAAACCCATCGTGTACTTCCCCAAAGCTCCTTACATTATTGACAAAACTTTACTCCCAGACCTCTGTTTCAGAACAAATATTGTTTTGAGAAAATTGGTCCATTCTCTGTGCCTGTTGGATAGCAATTAAAGCTGAAATCAAATAACTATAATCATCTGTTCATTTCCGACCCTTATCTCTCCATTTGCAGAAAGAGCCGCTATGTACTAAAGTGTTTGTGGATCATTCAGTAATTTAGGTACTAGGGAAAAATGGTGGTTTTTTAAATCAGTGCTGAGACAATTGGGGATTTTTAACAGAGATTCCAAATAAGGCACAGATAAGAGGCTAGCAACCCTCCCAATTTTGCTTCTCTAAGGATGGAACATAGGATTCCCCCTCCTTCTGCATTGGCTTGTTTCCCAATCAGCACTACAAAGTAGAAATATAGTTAGCCAAAGTAACACCTTAAGATTTGGCAAAGCAAGAATATTCTGTGTCCTTTCCACACTGGGACTCCATGTCTTCTCTTCTTTCTGGTGTGACATTCTCTTGTACATACCTAGTAACATCTACTTTCATCCCCCATGGCTGATGAGCCTTAACAAAGAATCAGATTTAGTTCATATAGAACAGGAGTCAGGAAACTGGTCCATGGGCCAAGTCTGACCTACGACCTGTTTTTGCAAATAAAATTGTACCAGAACACAGCTAAATTCATTTGCATGGCTACTTTTGGTTAAGTAGTTGTGACAGAGACCCTATGACCTACAAATCCTAAAATATTTACTCTCTGACCCTTTACAGAGAAAGTCTGCCAACTTCTAATGTAAAAGATTGGGGATGGTAGCTTTCTTCTACATTATATATTATATATATCTAAACTATCAGAAATGCTTGACATTGATTTAAGTGCTTTGGTGTTGTACATTTCAAATCAAGATGCGTATGCAGGAGAGGCATAGCCAAAAACCAAGCAGTAGGTTTTGGAGTAACACAGACCTAAATTTGATCCCAGTTCTGATATTAACGTAGAGATATGATCTTGGACAGGTTACTTAACTTACCCCCTCAGTTTCATTATCTGTAAAATAGGGACCTACCTGTGTCAAGTAGTGTGATTTTTGGCTGAAAATACAAAAAAACTCAATTCAAAATGGCTTCATTTAGAAGGAAAATAACATCATCTCACTTAACCAGAGGTGGTCCCTACATTGTCTAATTTAGTAGCTTAGTGGATCATCAGAGACCCAGGAATCATTTTGCTCGGCTATCACTGGCTTTATCCTTAAGCAAGGTTCCCTCATCACAGGCAGCTGCCATGATTTTAGGCACCCCATCTAGACATAATATTACATAAAATTGCATCATCTGCCCACTTTTTTTTTTTTTTTTTTTTTTTGAGAGAGGAGAGAGGGGGAGAGTGCATGTGTACAAGCAGGAGAGGCAGAGGGGGAGGGAGAGAGAGAATCCCAAGCAGGCTTCACACTCAGCACAGAGCCCAATACAGAGCTTCATCTCACAACACTGAGGTCATGACCTGAGCCAAAAATCAAGAGTTGGATGCTTAACTGACTGAGCCATCCAGGAGCCCCCATCTCCTCACTCTTAATCAGTCCCCAGCATGGGGGCTGGCATTCCTCTGAGTGGCTTGGGAAACACCTGGCCATGTGGAGAGCAAATGGATTACCAGAAGAAACCTTGAATTCAGTAAGAAGGGGAGGTCATGGATGATAAAATGTGAGCAGGTAGCCAACAATATCGCTAAGTTTTTGTGAGGATTCAATAAACTAATACAACTAACCCACACAGTTTATGTGTTTAATAAATGTTGGCTCTTCCTTAGGACTGTGATATTATCTGTTTGTTGGATTTGCTGGCAGTATCCTTTCAAAATGACTACTTTAATATAAAGCAAACTTGAAATAATGCATATTATTCCTTTAGATGACTGAACAGTTTCGAGGATCTAGTGAGACTGGATGGATATCATCACTCAAACAGAGACTCTTCCAAATCTCCATCACAAAACACTCATGTTATTGGTGTTCACCTCATAAACACTTAAACATCCCCGAGGTCATTCAGTGTAATTAGCTGAAAAGTAAACTTAATCGAGGTAAATAAATGTGTTATTTTCTTAAAAAATCACCAACTGGATGTCTGTAATTAATAAAATGCAGCTCAAAATTAAGAATCAATGCAGTGTATAAATATGAACCATGAAGGCTTACTTATAGATATTCTGGGCAGGTGTTGGGAAGACCCCAGAAACTCAAATTGCAAAGTTATGAAATATTTATTTAAACCTCTCCTACCAACAAAATAAGCATACAAATCCCCCAAACCTTAGCTCTGATACAATGACCACACATAATGCAAGAGAAAAACGTCCTTGGAGAATGTTATTAACTTCAGACTTTGGAAATCTCCCCACGACTCTACACTGAGAGATGTTCTAGGAAAATGCCCCCATGTTGTAATACTCTCCCATTAAACTCTGCCTTCTGAAACCCATCCATTTTCCCACACACAGCACACAGTCAGTTAGTTGAGTTGTGCACTTTTCCCTAATCTTCCCACCTGGCATTAACCTTGGCCTCTTCCCTGCGTCCTCAGCATTCTGCTGCTATCTTTATTATAACATGCATCACTCCGTCTCGAGGCCAGCTATTTTTTATTTTTAAAGATTTTATTTATTTATTTATCAGAGAGAGTGAGCACAGGCAGAGGCAGAGGGAGAAGCAGGCTCCCTGCTGAGCAAGGAGCCCGATGTGGGACTCGATCCCAGGACACTGGGATCATGATCTGAGCCGAAGGCAGCCGCTTAACCAACTGAGCCACCCAGGGGTCCCGAGGCAAGCTATTTTTATGGGGCTTTGTTATTCCTGCCTCCCAAATGGGAAGATCATGAGCTCCCTGAGGGCAGGGGCCAGGATTCACTCATCTTTCTCTCCCATTACTGCAGACCACCTACCTTAATACAGAAGCAAAGGCAGGAATACATCCTGATCCAAAAACATACCCAAGTATGTTCTTTCCATCATACTTTACTGTAAAACTGAAAGCTTCTTTGTAAACAGACTATGTCCCTTATGCAAGCAAGATTTTGAAAAATGAAAACTTATGTTAAAGAACCTGGTTGTTGATCCCTTCTGTGTGATTGCCTATATAAGAAGAAAAACATTCTTTTTTGGTTGTTGGGGTGAGGATCTTGCACAAAATATAAATGTCTATGTTTGCCTCATTCTGTTTCTTGTGAAGACATACATAGCCTTCTAATTTAAAAACTGCCTGAAGAGACTGGATTTTGGCAGTCAGTGTTAGATCACAAAAGTCGGCTTTTTTTTTTTTCCTCTATATATGCCCTTCCCAAGCATTCAAGATCAAAATATCACAAATGGATCGCATTAGAGCCATCACAGATAAGAAAAGTGACTGTCCCTGTGATACCAATCTCATGCCAGTTCAGAGATAAGGCAATGTGAATACCTGCCTTTTTTGGCTTACCCGTGAAAGGAAAAATCCCCAAAAGCCCAGATGTGATTCCAAATACAACACGGGACTGCCTTGTAAGGTGGTAGATCCCCCGTCAATGCAGGTATGCAAGCACAGGTTGGGCGGGCCACTCATCATGGACATTTGTAGGGATTTCTTCCAGAGGGCAGAGAACTGGGCTCGAGAGCCACTAAAGTCCCTTCCAGACATCTGTCTGTGAAAGATCCTCCCTGGGTTTAAGCTGTAAGGAAACCACAGAGTGGCAGAAGAGAAAACCGTTGACTCCCCAGCCCCCTTGTTCCCCACGTCCTCGGCATCCAATAGGCAGGTGGTAATGTCACAATGCTACACAAAGGCAAGGCGTAGGCTTCCAGGCTCAAACACAGCATGTACCAAACACACTGACACAGTGTCTTAGTCAAAAATTAGAGCTGTGAAAGCTGATTAATTTTGCATCCAACTGAAATTCTATTTCACAGCAAAGCAGTTCCCCAGCTGTGAAGGGATGAGCGCTACAGCTCCAAAGAAATCAATGATCCCTCTCTAGTACTTAAAGCATCCTTACGATTCCCTTTGGGTGACAGACAACTTTATAGGAACATTGTTCTGATAAATCAAACCTCAAGCATTCCTACCGGGAGGCAAACAACTGCCCAGAAAACTCAGGCACTTCTCGGCCTTAAGTACTTGCAGGGCTCTCTGCCGGCAGGGCAGAGTGGAGGGCAGAGGTGCAGGCCCCTGTCTGCTCTTGCCCGCTTTGGGGCCAGCTCGCTGCCTTCTGCCCCGCGGTCAGTTAAGACTGCAGGGAGATCACGCTGTCCAAATGCTTGAGGGGTTGTTGTGGTGCCGAACAGCAACATGCACATATTCTAGGTCCTATCATGGGGAACGTTTATTTTTAGCCACCTCTACAAATAGGCTGAATGGTTTAGGCAGCTTTTTTCCCAAAAAGTTTTTAAGGAAAAAATTATGCCAGCTAGAGCCATAAAATATAAGAGGAGGAAAAAATGAAAACAAAAAACAAAACGAGGTCTTGGGTGGGGAATGACAAGATTAAAACATTTTCCTTCTTTCAGATGACTCTAGCTCTTTGGATATGGCAATGAGAATGCAGGTTGGAGGGAGGAATTTAGGAGGCACGTGTCGCGGCTTATTTGACCGTGGAAACCTTTGTTCCTGGGTCCCATTGAAATTTCAGTTCCACAGTGACATAGTTTAGAAAATGCTGAGTTACAATAAAACCCATGGATCTACAGCATCAGGGAATGTTAATTGTGTGGTCCAGAAGGTATCAGAGAACCAAGCCTTTTACACAAGTCAGAAGAAGCTGGTGAAAATAGCATTCAACCTGGTTCCTTTTTTCATGAAAAGTAGGGGGGCCTGTCCAATCATCTCAACTTGCATGAGTGCCAGGCCACGAGGAAGAAGAGAAAGGGGACCATGAGAAAGGGGGAGATGCTGGAGACCAAAGCAAGAAGAGACTGACCAAGCCCAACTGGTATTCCTGGGCCCAGGCAGTGGCAGGAGAGGTTTTGCCACATCTGCCCTGGAGCAAAGCTGAATCCCTAGGGCAATCAACAGAGATGGGCCTACTTTAAGGGCTGTAAGAATACAGTTGATTAAGATTCTATTGTACAAGTCTAATCACTGCAGATAATGAGATTACTGTGCAGTAAATACAAAAGCAAGGAAACCACAGAGACAAGCTTGGGATGTTGTCCAGTAGAAAACATGGACTAAACCCGTGCAGGGCCAAAACCAGGATGTTAAATGAAGGAGAGGGCAACAGATTCATCCCCTCAATCACATTGGCTGAAGGTTGCCAACAATGCTGTTTTAAGAGAAATACACGTTATGGCAAGAACCTCAATTCTATGATGGTCCTTCAGATGGAATATATTTACACTGAGTTAGGAGACCAGATGGCCAAACATCCACCACAGTCGATGATCTGGTACCAGTGACAGGACAACAGAATAGAAGAGCCTTGTTTATCAAAAGCTTCCCTCTACATGGAATCTCCCTAGAGAAAATTATCCCAGATAGATTAAAAAAAAAAAAAGGGTTTTGTCTAAAAGTACGTATTGCTGTATTATCTGTATGAGTGGGAATATTGAAGCCACACACATTTCTAATAATAGGAGAGTTACATAAATTACACTAGAATCACAAGTTGGGATTTTTGTTGGTTATTAAGAAGTGATGTTATGAAGCATCTGTTGACTGGATTATGAACCTGGTTATAATATAATGTTAGACCAATAAAAATATAAGCATTTTATGTAATTGAGATCATGAAAAATATTAAGGTCAGGAATGACTGAAAAATCAAACACTAACAACAGTTCTAGTAGGAGTTGTAGAGCTAAACATGACTGTACCTGACCCTTTTCTTTCCATGCTTTTTCAGAATTTTCGAGTTTTTCTTTTACAAATACCACTTTCTCTTATGAAACAAAATATAAAACAGGTTAGACCAGGAAAGGACTACCTTTAAAGGATGGTGGTAGAACTGGGCTTTACTATTTTTTTTTTTTTAAAGATTTTATTTATTTATTTAACAGACAGATCACAGGTAGGCAGAGAGGTAAGCAGAGAGAGAGACGGGAGGAAGCAGGCTCCCCGCGGAGCAGAGAGCCCGATGCGGGGCTCGATCCCAGAACCCTGGGATCATGACCTGAGCCGAAGGCAGAGGCTTTAACCCACTGAGCCACCCAGGCGTCCCTGGGCTTTACTATTAAGTTAAGTGCTCCTCACTGTAGATAAATATTTAGGGAACACTTCCATATGTGGAAAATAACCATAGCCAAATATTTTTATAGCTTTAAAAAATATCTACAGGAAAGGGGGAGAAAGAGAATGAATGGACACTGAGGAAACCATACCTTAGGTACACTCTAGAGGCTAGGTGTGGTTCAGAACAAATGCCTGTGGCTGGGCCACGGGCTAGAGTTATAGATGCCCAGGTCACACAGGGCCAGAAGCCAAGAGCGCAGGTCTCCAGCTTCCTATAATGGGTAGCTGACAGTGAGGCTTTCATGCCAGCAATCTAGGCTTCCAGAAGTCTGTTTTACCTAATGATATGTAAGGAAATATTTGTAAGAGGATCTAACTGGTCTTGCCATGGTGAAAAATGCACATTAGACATTTGGCATGGAAGCCGGAAATGTCATGTAACCTGAGGGGTGACTACAAAGGAATAAAACAGATTCTCTTATGTGGTCAATCAATTTAGCCTCATTCTTTAGAGTCATTCTTGATTTGACAAAAGATCATATTTAAAAATGGCTTTCTTTGTCTTTGCTCTCGAAATAAATGATATGAACTCTCTTAACTCCTGTTCAGGGTGTCTTCTTTTCAATCTGTCCCAAGTTAATATTGTGCCCCTAAAATATAATTTCAGGTCATTTAAAAAAATCTAAACAAGTCACTTACCTTTATTATAGATGATGGAGACAAAGGAAAGAAAAAAATTATAATAGAAATGCTAATTAACGATACTCCCAGCAAAGGTGGACAGTTTTATAGGACAGCATGATGGATATAGAATTAACATAAATTCTTCTCTTAGAGGAATGATTGCATTTTTCTTTTAAGAACTTGCTTTCCAGTAGAATGCAGCTCCTCAATAAAGTAGCACCCTGACACCAGCCAAGGAGAAAAGAAGCCACTCTAAAAATACCTCAGTAAAAATGGAAAGAGCTGACATTTCCTTCCACGCTCCTGAAACAGCCGTCTCTGGGACTGCACGGCCCTCAGCTGCCCAGTTCCTTTGTCCTTCACTCTGCTTTATACAGCTATGCTTTTGGGGGCAAGGAAATGGCTCAAATTTTCATTCTACATGAACTTTCTTTCGTTTCTTAAGATGGATTAGTTACAAAAAGGCATTACAAACAAGTGCCAGCAACAGAATCTATAGAATTCCAAAAATACACGGTGCTACAGCAATCTTCAAGGATAAATACATTCAAACTTTAAACTCCTGGCTCATCAATTTCTGCTCTGCTCCCACATATTCCCTCTGGCATCAGCACTTGAATAGGTGTCATCTGTTCTCTCATTTACTCAAATGATTTTTTTTTTTAACGTGATGATGTGCCAGGCACTCTGAAGAGCTATGTGAGAGTAACTGATGGTTACACATGGCGTAGCTTCCCAAAATCACTCCAAGGCAAGTTACAGGTCCCTAACCCTATACCTATGGTGAGATAAACAGAAATTGAGAAACCCCTGTTTGATCTATTCACAGATTTGACTAGAGCCCACAGGACTGGTGGAGTATAAACTATCTTGCCTTGGATTCATAGATTGAAGACAGGTTGGCCAACCAATCAGTAAAAAACTTGGATTTAACTCCTGAGTCTAGAATGCTATTCTAGCCACTGAACTATGTGGCTGAAGGTCTCATCCCTTAAGGACACACACACAATAAAAATATCCAAACAGGATCCTAGTCCAAAATGCCAGTGAAGATACTGACCCTTCTCCTTCTGGCAAGTGTCCTCTTCATAAACTTCTAAGTTCAGGAGAAAGATGCTGTTATTTACCAAGATGTATTCTTTCTACCACGTTATGGACTGAATTGTGCCCCCTCTCCAAAAAAAATTCTAGGTTGAATTTATAACTCTCAATGTAACTATATTTGGGGATATGTCTTTTTAGGAGGTAATTAAGATTAAATGAGGTCATAAGAGGCCAACAGACACATGAAAAAGTGCTCCACATCACTCGGCATCAGGGAAATACAAATCAAAACCACAATGAGATATCACCTCACACCAGTCAGAATGGCTAAAATTAACAAGTCAGGAAATGACAGATGCTGGCGAGGATGCGGAGAAAGGGGAACCCTCCTACACTGTTGGTGGGAATGCAAGCTGGTGCAACCACTCTGGAAAACAGCACGGAGGTTCCTCAAAATGTTGAAAATAGAACTACCCTATGACCCAGCAATTGCACTGCTGGGTATTTACCCTAAAGATACAAACGTAGTGATCCGAAGGGGCACGTGCACCCGAATGTTTATAGCAGCAATGTCTACAATAGCCAAACTATGGAAAGAACCTAGATGTCCATCAACAGACGAATGGATAAAGAAGATGTGGTATATATACACAATGGAATACTATGCAGCCATCAAAAGAAATGAAATCTTGCCATTTGCGACGACGTGGATGGAACTAGAGGGTATCATGCTTAGCGAAATAAGTCAATCGGAGAAAGACAACTATCATATGATCTCCCTGATATGAGGGAGAGGAGATGCAACATGGGGGGTTAAGGGGGTAGGAGAAGAGTAAATGAAACAAGATGGGATTGGGAGGGAGACAAACCATAAGTGACTCTTAATCTCACAAAACAAACTGAGGGTTGATGGGGGGAGGGGGTTGGGAGAAGGGGGGTGGGATTATGGACATTGGGGAGGGTATGTGCTATGGTGAGTGCTGTGAAGTGTGTAAACCTGGCGATTCACAGACCTGTACCCCTGGGGATAAAAATATATGTTTATAAAAAATAAAATTAAAAAAATAAAAATGTTGAAAAAAAAAATGAGGTCATAAGAGTGAGTACCTACTTCAGCAGGAGTAGTGTTCTTATAAGAAGAAGCATCAGGGGTTCTTGGGTAGCTCAGTTGGTTAAGTGTCTGTCTTTGGCTCAGGTCATGATCCCAGGGTCCTGGGATGGAACCCCATGTCAGGTTCCCTGCTCAGTGGGGAACCTGCTTCTCCCTCTCCTTCTGCCCCTACCCCTGCTTGTGCTCTCTGGCTCTATCTCTCTGTCAAGAAAATAATAAAAAGAGAAGAAGAAGAAGAACAAGAAGAAGAACAAGAACAAGAACAAGAAGAAAGAAGAAAAAAAAAGAAGAAAAAGAAGAAGAAGAAGAAGAAGAAGAAGAAGAAGAAGAAGAAGAAGAAGAAAGAAGAAGAAGAAGAAGAAGAAGAAAGAAGAAGAAGAAATAATAATAAGGTCAGCAACGTCTACATACAGAGAATGGGCCGTATGAGGAAAGTGGCCATCTTCAAGCCAAGGAGAATCCTCGGGAGAAATTCCCCCTGCCAACACTTTGATGTTAGATTTCTAGCTTCCAGGACTGTGAGGTAATAAATTTCCACTGTTTAAGCTACCCAGTCTGTGGTATATGGCCACCCTAGCTGACCAACATACCGTATGACAGTGACAGTCCACGTGACGTATATGTTAGTCTATGTAAGGAAACACATCTAGTATACGCTAGCCATTATGTGAACACAACAAAAGGTACTTGAGGCACTTGTATTTCATTTGCAGGTACGGCTGAGGCATAACTGCTTTGAGATCAGGAAGATAAGGGTCTCTAATTCTCCATGATTTACTCATATCTCTACCTACTCCAAAGCATTTAGGGTCTCATGTCTATAAGACCTTTATAATAGTGAAGGTAATTCATGTTAATGAAGAAAATTGATAGATTTTTTTAAGGGGGATTGTTTTTAATCTCTGCCTTTTTCTTATTTTCTTACTTGAAGCCCCAAGTATCTTCAAATTGAAAGCTCAGTCTCACTTAACTGCTAAAGCAGCTTTTCCTATAAGCGAGTCAGAAATGACATATAGCATACCTGTGGTAAGCCAAGGACATCCACCTGGCCCTTATAATTTCTACTGGTTTACAATTGGTGCCCAGGCCATGGGCTGGCTTTATAGTCCACTATTCTATCCCTATCTGAAGTTTGCTTTTGGGCTGAGAGTCTAAGAGCCCAGGATCCTAAAAATCAGGCACTCTGATTAGCTCCTGTTTGTTTCCAAAGTTATACCCCTTCGATGTTTTCCTATGGACTAGAGTCTTCATTCCAATGAACTAATGACTCAAAGCATCACTTCCTAGCTTTAATATTAGTCTTTACTATAATTAATATGTATCAGATAATATACTAAATTATCTTGAAAGTTACCTTATTTGTTTTAAACAATTTTTTGAGTTAGTTATAAATATCACCATTTTAAAGAAACAAAAAAAAAATGAAGGCTAGAGAGTTTAAGTCTCTTGGTAAAAATCTTAAATTAAATGTGATAAGAGATTTAGGATACTGGCCAAAATGAAGTAACATGGAACAGATTTACCCTTCTGTCTAAGATAACTATAAAAAAAAGATAACTATACATAAAACAATGTTGATCAAGACTTTATATATCTGGGCAAAGAAGGTAAATGATCACTGGAAATGGGAAATCAAATGACAGATGAAAATTCCAAGTCTGACATAAATGGATGGAACTAAAGATAGATTAACCATTCCATTGCAGAAGAAAAGAGTAAAGTACAATATTTGAATATATAGCATTAGAAAATATTAAAAACAGAAAGATATTTTTTTAAAAAAGAACCAAGCATCAGTAAAGTGTGGGACCACTTCAAGCTACATAACAAGCTTATAACCTATGTGAAAACAATTGGAAATTCCCAATAAGAGAAAGACTGAAAAAATATTTTAAAATATAATAGCCAAAAATTTTTAAATTTTGATGAAAACAATAAGCCCATAGAATCAAGATGTGCAACAAATCCCAAGTATGAGAAAGATGAAGAAAACTATAAAGGCACATCATAACCAAATTTCTACAAAATCAGGAATGAATAGAAAATCTTATGGGAAAACACAGGTACCAATGTAAAAGGAAAGGAATGACAAAAGGATTCTTGTCAGAAACATTGGGATCTTGATGAAAAAGCAAAGACAAACAAACAAAAATAGTTAACATAGTATTCTTTACCCAACAAAAACAGCTTTGAAAACAGAAGTGAAATAAAACCATTTTCAAACATACAGTTGTTGTGAGAATTTATCAGCAACAGAATTGTACCACAAAAAATAATAAAGGATGTTCTTCACGAAGAAGAAAAATACCAGTTGGGAATCTGAATGTACATGAGGAATAGAGGGCCCTGGAAATGGCATCTGAGTGGGTAAATATATAGACTTTTAAAATTTTTATTAAATATCTAAAAATATAATCAATCATTTAAAGCAAAAAGAGTAACAAAGAACTGTGAGATTTATAATATATCTTGAAATAAAATGTGTGATAATAAATGAATAAAGGCTAGGAAGGGAGAAATGGATTGTGCTGTGTAAAGTTCTATACTATATGTTTAGTTGTATAATACTGCTTACAGTTAGAAAGTTAAAGATATATACTACAAACCACAAAGCAATGGTTAAGCAACCATGAAAACAGTGAAACAAAGAGCTAACACTAATAAGACAATAAATGAAATGCAAACACAAATTAAAAGGCAGAGATTATCAGATTGGATAAAGGAGAAAAACCCAATTGCATGCTGCCTATAAGTATCTCATTTTAAACATAAAATTTATAAATAGGTTAAAAGTAAATGGATAGGAGCAGATCATACAAAAAATAACCAACAGAAAACAGTCATATTAAAACCAGATAATAGGCTTCAAAACCTCAAAAACTTGAGGGATAACAAGGGATATTACAGAATGATGCATGGGTAGGTCAACTCTCCAAGAATTCACAACAATTTTAAATTTGTATGTAACTAATCAGAGAAAAAACTTCAAAATGCATGAGGCAAAAATTGATAGAGTGTAAGGGTAAATTGGCAAATCCACAATTACAATCTGATTTTTCAACCCATTCCCTTAATAATTGATAGATCAAATACAAAGCAAATCAGTAAGGATACGGGTGACATGAATGATAGTATCAACCAGTTTGACAAAATTGATAATTATAGAGCACACCATCCAAACACAGCAGATAAACATTCTTTTCTAGTGTGCATGGAATACTTACCAGAATAGATCATATTCTAGTTCATATAACAAGTTTCACTCTCTTTAAGAAAATTTGACTCATATAATGTATGTTTTCTGACCAAAATGGAACTAAGTTAGAAATCAATAATAAAATTACATTTGAGAAAAATTCAAATACTTGGAAACTAAATGCATTAAAGAAAAAAGAAATATTAGAATGGTAAACTAAATGAAAATAAAAGTGGAGCATATCAGAATTTGTGAGATGTAGCTAAAACAGCATTTTGAGGGAATTTATAGCACTGGAAAGCTGCATTAGAAAAGAATAAAGTCATGATCTTGGCTTCTACATTAAGAAATAAGAAAAAGAAAATCAAATTTTAAAAAAGTAATCACAATTAGATCAGAAATGAATAAAACAGAGGAAGGGAAAACAAGAAAGAAAAATCCATGAAATCAAAACTTGGTAGTTTAAGATCAATAAAATTTACTAACTTCTACCTAGACTAATTAGGCAAAAGAAGTGAAAGAAGGTACAAATCACAAATATCAGACATAAGGAGAGATGACAACACTACAGCTTCTAGAAATATTGGAAGGAAAATAAAAATATTGTGAACAACTTCCTGCCAATAAACACTTCAATGAAATGGATGAATTCTTTGAATGACACAAACAATCAAAATTCATTCAAGATATATTGTATATATTGTAGATATAGATTAGCTATTGAATTATCTATACCAATAAATCAAATTATAGTTCAAACCTTTGCATGAGGTTTTCACCCCAGGTGACTTTACCAGGCAATTGTTACCATATATTTAATAAAGAAATACTACTATTCTACACAAACTCTTTCAGAAAATTGAAGAGGAGGGAATACTCCTCAACTTATTTTATGAGGCCAACATTCCCCAATACCAAAACCAAGTAAAGACATTACAAGAAAAATGCACACCAGCATTGTTCAGGAACATAGAAGCAAAAATTTATAACACAATTTTAGCAAATTTAATCCAACAATATGTGAAAAGGATAATAAATCCTGGCCAACTAAGGTTTATCCCTGACATGTAAGGTTTATTTAACACTCCCAAATTCAAAAATATAAGTCACAATATTAACATATTAAAAAGAAAATCCTAAGATCACCTCAGTCTGTTGAATGCTGAGTGTGACTACGACCCACCTCAGTTGACACTGGTAGGGTCCTAGCCTATCTTGTATCTGAGTCCTCCTGATACAAGGCAGTTCTGATTTATAAACAAAGATCAGCACATGAAATGCATGATTTTTATCATAGTGTGATCAAAAATGTTCATGCCAGTTGTGTCTGTGTGTGTGTGTGTGTGTGTGTGTTTGGATGAAAATTATAAAATAAAGGATATCTGGATGGGACGCCTGGGTGGCTCAGTCACATAAGTGGTTGCCTTTGGGTCAGATCATGATCCCAGGGTCCTGAGATCAAGTCATACATCACTCTCCCTACTTAGCGGGGAGCTTGCTTCTCCCTCTGCCAGCCACTCCCCCTCCTTGTGCACTCTCTCTCTAACAAATAAATAAAAAAATGTTAAAAAAAATAAAATAAAGGACATCTGGAACCACAGATCATTAAATGTTAAAAGAAACACTGTCATATTTAGAGATTGAGAGTAAAATAAACTCACGTAGAACACCCAGAAAATATTTTCCACAGTGATCCTAATGTTATTTAATGAGGAAGATACAACACTTTTCCTTTTCTTTTTTTTCCTCCTTCTCTTCTTTTTATCTATTATCATCATTGTATTAAATGGAAGTCTCTAAATAAAAGTGTTCTAGATGGAGATATTTTATTCTAGAAACTGGAAGAAGAGGCTCTTTCAAAATGATTTTTTATTTCTACAGTTCTGTACATACTACTTTACAAATGTTATCATATCAAATAGCATCAAATGTAAATTACTGTGTACACTATAACTCTGTGACATAAAAGTAAAGAAATATAATCAACACTTCTCTTTCCTCTACAGATGGCAATTCACTGAAATGTTTGCTTTCCTTAACTGAGGAAACCACGCTATCATAAATAGAACATACAGATTCTCAAGGATTAATAACTTGTCTGTATTTATAAATTATTTTTAAATTATTTATAATTACCTTTTAATTTAGAATACATTATATAATATATAATAATATATATTATATATTATTATAAATTGTTAACATATTATTTATAAATGTTATAAATTCACTAAGAGCCATGAAAAAAAATAGTTAAGGTAGTATATATCTGCATATATATATATATATACATACATACATATATATCAATGAATATCACAAGACCCTAACTGTGAATGTCTGTAAAGTAAACAAAAATGCTAATAAGGAACCCAATCTCTTTAATAAAATCTTTTTTTTTTTTTTAAGATTTTATTTATTTATTTGACAGAGAAAACGAGAGAGCACAAGCAGGCAGAGCAGCTGTGGGAGAGGGAGAAGCAGGCTCGCCACTGAGCAGGGAGCCTGATGCAGGGCTTGATCCCAGGACTCTGGGATCATGACCTGAGCCGAAGGCAGACACTTAACGAATGAGCCACCCAGGCGGCCCTCTTTAATAAAGTCTAATGAAAACTTTCAGAATGCCACAACTAAGTAATATAGCTCCTGGCATTTAAATCTCGTTGACTTTTTCCTATAAGTTTTTGCTTCATCTCAAATTGTCTGAACTACACTGAAACCACAATATCCACTGACATGTTCTTCACCATCCTAGGTTCAACCACATATCCAGTCCAATACCACACTTCAGCACGATGAGATGGGAAAAATATTCTGATTTTTTTCAGTTTTAGTATTTTTATACTATTATAAAACAGTACCATGCCTGACATACCATGAGCACTGAATAACTACATCTTCTCATTTCACAACACGGGTGATTTTTTGCAAGCCATTCCAATTTAGATTATGACTGTATTCATTAGGTCATAATAACGAGAGTGAATTCAATTTGTAACTCACATTCTTAGAAGAATAAAAATGCTTCCCTAGTATGCTAGAAGAATATATATCACTGAAATATTATAAGATGATGGATT
The DNA here is from genome assembly GCF_002288905.1 of Enhydra lutris kenyoni. Lineage (NCBI taxonomy): Eukaryota > Metazoa > Chordata > Mammalia > Carnivora > Mustelidae > Enhydra > Enhydra lutris. The sequence goes on along the minus strand of NW_019154096.1, from coordinate 34,469,630 downwards.
TCTTTATATTTTTGAAATTTCCTTACCACGATGGCAGCGCATCACTGTCACAGCTGTCACTGACGTTGGCACGCCATTAACCTCGCACTTGGATGCCCCGGGAGAGCTGGACACAGGAACAAATCTTAGTGACTGCCCCAACAAAGAAACAACTGTCAGTCTTGGGACGAGACAAGAAGGGCCACTTTTACTGGGTTGAAAAAAATTTCTACACCATCAAGAAATAGACATATGCCTATTACCTTCTAAGCCACCCGTCTTTTGGTGCAAGATGCCATCTCTGCATTAATTATGTTCACGTATAAGCCATGCAGACATACTTTGTTCTCAGCGCGACACATAACAGTTCAATATCAAGGCCTCCTAATAGCCCACAAATACTGACGGGTCAAGGATGTGGCAAGTGGATCCTTATGTTCTCAAGGCCGTAAGCCTTAGAATCACTAGAAGGCATATGGGATGTTACAGAGGTAGAATAAAGCAGAATTCAAAACGCAGGTCTTCCTTTCAAATTCCATTCTGGCTTTCCCATTTCTTAGCTGAAGAAGTCAAAGCGAGTCAATTTGTTATTTCCTCAAATATAAAAGGACGGAAATAATAACCACCTCACAGATGTTTCTAAGAATAACAAAGGCAATGCATTTAAGGAGCTCACTATAGTTTCTGTTGCATCGTAAAAATTCAAAGAATGATTGCTGATTTTGGATGTGCAGGGAGCATGGGCCTCTCTCTCCCTCCCAGGACTTGTGGCCCTGTTTCTGACTTATGTACATACATGAGTAAGCTATGAAATGACCACAGTTACCTTGTTTAGAAGACAAATGAAAGATTTCCTGAATTATAGACTTTCCAGTCATCTATAAACTGGATTGGTGACCAAATACCAAAATTATCCCCTATGGTTATAGTGAACATATTGACAAGTCTTTGTGTTCCCAAGGTTTATTTTTGTAAAATAAAAACATGCCACTCAGAAGAAATAATTTCTGAAGACCTAGAATTTATTAACACGCAAGCACCTATACACTGCAAAATCCGCACAGCCTATCAGATGATAAAGGAAGCTTCAGAAAACAATGGGCAGGTTCACCTGAGCCCATGATCCATCCACTTCTATCTGTCCTCGAAAAGGCCTGGAAAAACATAACGGGTACTCATGCCAACACAGCCACGCCCTTCCCCAGGAAGAGCAAAGCGGTCTGTCACTGGAAGATTCAGCCAAGAAGCCAAATTCTTTCTGAAGCAACTCAGACAGACAGTTCTCTAACCGTCTGTCCCGAAACAGATTGACAGATCTAGCTGTGAAGTCAGCCACTGAGGACTCCATCAGCATCGACCACTCTGGGCAGCTGTAGCTCAGCTGGTCCTAACCCTCCCCAGACTGGCAGGAGCCAGGGCAAAGGAGCCCATTCATTATGAAGACTGCCTGTGAGGGCTGGGCTGGAGTTAATGCTCCTGGAAATGGTCAGAGCGGGCTCGGGGCTGGGGAGGGGTTTCTGAAACCTCTATAACATAAGACTATGGTAATCTGGTTGCCCTCTCTGAATCAGGCATCAAAGAACAAGGGAGGATAATTTAGAAGAAAAGTAACACCACGCCAGGGACAATAGACTGGAGGAAGGTTTGAAATCCCAATGCAAATTGCATGCTTCTAGGTACCAATTTGCCTTGCAGTGGAATTCAGGCTTCCTAAAGTTAAATTATGCATACAACAGCCTCATTATCCACAGTGGTATTTTCATATAAAGATCTGAAGACAAAATGTAAGCTTGCCTCTTGGAGCCTTTAGAAAAAGCGATTGACTAATCCACATACAGAACAGCTCTGTTTCCACCTGCTGCTGCCTATACAGATGGGAAAGATGTGACCAAGGGGACTCCCTGGAGCAGCCAGCACCACTGCTGTCCTGGGCCTCTCTTTCAGATGCTGCAATTTTGCAAAACATTTTAAACACATTATTCTAAAGTCGCAATGCACGCAGCTGGGTTGCAATAAGAAATGTTTCCTATAACAATATTTGGTGGGTTTTTGTTCTCATACTAATATATTCTTACTGATATTAGACCAAAATAAACATGTTTGGGAGGTCTGTTTTTCTACCCAAGAAAAAGAGGTGTATTTATTATTTATAAAGATCGTCTTTAGGAGTTACTTTCCCTAAGAGGAATGATATTGTTGCTAGATGAATTTTTCACTCATTCAACAAATATTATTGAACTACCACTCAGCTGAAAACCAGAGTTGAAAGACAAATTAGATGTTGCCCAACTTTCAAGATGTTCACTTTCTATTTGTGAAGGAAACAAAGTAAACAAGGCAGTTCCGTTCTATGCAGTATGTTCTTTGTCGTGGGGGCTAAGCAGAGGGAAGAGCTGGAAGAGAAGGGACATCTGAGCTATCCTCAGAAAACAATTAAGTTGGGGTGCCTGGGTGGCTCAGTGGGTTAAAGCCTCTGCCTTTGGCTCAGGTTATGATCCCAGGGTCCTGGGATCTAGCTCTCTGCTCAGCAGGGAGCCTGCTTCCTCCTCTCTCTCTGCCTGCTTCTCTGTCTACTTGTGATCTCTGTCAAATAAATAAATAAAATCTTAAAAAAAAAAAAAAAGAAAACAATTAACGTGTTGGAAAGACTGGGAAGGGGAAGTACAGAATTTGCAAAGGTATAAGGTTAGGTGGTATGCAAGCATCTGGGAGAAGCTTCATAGAAAAGAACATAAGCTCCAAGACTGTTGGATGCAAGGGAGCCTTGTGTCTGGGACTTTATTTCATGCCATGTAGAGTTTAGATTTTATACTGAGGATCACAAAGCATTATGAAGAATTCCATGGGTGGAATGAAAAAAATGATCATTTAGAAACCTCTTGTCTTTCTTCTGCTTATGTAAGTACATATCTAAACCACAGGAATTATGGAAAATAAACCCTAAGAACCCAAACCACCTGTGACACCATAAATGAGATCATATATTTATATTAAATCAACTGTTCTGGAAACAGAATGGAGAGCCTATTGACCAGAAGAAACTAGAATTACAAGAGTTAGGAGAAAATGGTGATAATACAAGCTTATTTTTTAACAATAAATTGAATAATTTATAGAAAAAAAAAAACCTTGGTGTGGAATATAATGGCAACATGAATTTTTAAAAAAATGATTACAACCCAGGCAGGATAAGTCAAAGGGGTTAACAGCAGTACTTGGAAGGGATGCTGGCTTAGATGATGACTTTCTATGACAAGCTCACGTTGAGGACGGTGAGGTCAGCTGACCCTCCATTTCTCTAAAGCACTATGGCCATCTGTCACTCTTTTCCTGTTTCTCCTCACCATCTTACTGTGGACTTAAACAGTAATTCCCAAAATGGATGTTTACTGTGTGTCCAGGTGTATTTCGTGTGAAAGAACTTGAGTCTCACAAAGTGTGGAGAATTTGATAGAGCTGTCAGTGATTCTAATATTTGCTTAGTTCATAAACTAGGTCCTCTGATTTTTAAAAGAAAACAGGGAGAAGGACATGATGTTGAAAAGAAATAGTCTATATCTGAACTGGAAATATTAAGTTTAGCATGTGACCCAAATTTTGATCACTTCTCATAGGTCTGCCCTCTATCTTATTAGTTAACTCCAATCTCATCGCAAGGGAATTTTCTACTGTATCTTTCTCCTGAGAAAAATAAAACTGAGTGGCTAAAATCTCACTACTTTTCAGAATCCCAGCCACCAAATGACACTAAGTTTTCTTGGGAGTTAAAAAAAGAGGGAGGGGCACCTGGGGAGCTCAGTCAGTTAAGAGTCTTGAGCCTTTGGCTCATGTTATGATCCCAGGGTTCCTGGGACTGAGTTCTGCACTGGGCTCCCTGCTCAGCGCGGAGTCCTCCTCTCCCTCTGCCCCTCCCCCTGCTTGTGTTTTCTCTCTCTCTCTTTCTTTCTCAAGCTCTTCCTCAAATAAATTAATTTAATTAAATTTTTAGGAAAAGAAAGAAAAGGAGGAAGAAAGGTAAAAAATGGTAATAAAGGAACCAGGTGAGCAGTAGTAAGAAAGGTAACTAAACAGACCATCCTTGGTCACTGCACTTCACCAATTCTTGGTGATCTAGAAAAAGGAATATTAATTCATTCATTAACTCACCAAATATTTAATGCCAACTATGAGCCAGATACCTTTCTAGGTTTTCACATAACTATACAGAAAAAAAACAAAACAAAACAAAACAAAAAAAACACCCCTTCCTGGATCTGACATTTAGGTGAGGAAAATAAAATAGTTTTTAAATCTCTGGCTTGGCACACTGGATTATCATTGTGTCCCCGAGACAGGAAATTCATGTCTGCTGTAGAAAAAAAAAAAAAAAATCTATTCTGCCTTTGGCATCCTGAATTTGAAATCAGTGTTGTCTATACACTTACTTGAGGGATTACACATCCTATGGGATATGAAGACATCGCACATGCTATACCTTTCTGGAGCATACAGGACTGATATCCCAGAAACAATGTATTTTAATTTTCAGGAGCTGGGGACAATGAAAGGTCTCAGTCAACTGATCAGAAAAGTAAGCTAATGAGCAAAAATGACCTGCAGGTACACACATGAGCGAGAGGCAAGGTAAGTGTGACGTAAGGGTGACACTTACTTTTGCCTAGCAGTGCTAAGAACAAGCAGCCTGTACATTGTTCCATGGTTTTATCTGGATGAGGTCCCCTTGTTCACCATGAAAGTGGCTTCCAGAGGCAAACTCAGCTCTGCTTTAGCTAGGATTACAGAAAACGGAACTGACAACTCCCTACCTGAAGAAGATGAAAGGGCCACACTCCCCATAGAGAAACAAGGACAAAGGTGAACTTGGGCAGAGGTTTTCAACCTTTTCCTTTTTAGAAGTAAAAACTTCTTACGCAATGAAATCCGATTCCATTTATGTCAGAGGAAATGGAACAGATGAGGGCAATGTGGTTGCATTGGGACACCAGGGCCCAGGGTGATCCTAAATTAAAGAGACTCCTGGGCCAACCCCGTTATTTCACCAGCAGAGAAAAGGAAAAGGTCTATTGAGGCAAAGATGTTAGTTCCTCTAAAAACAGCAGTTAAGTTTGATTTGGAATGCAGTTCAGAGCCCTTCTGATTTCCCATGTTTCCCTTAATGCAGCATGATTTCAACAGACCTGATTTGAAAGGATATCTCCTCAAAGAATGCATTGGGAGGCAAAGCAACTTACTCACTTAATTTTATGAGTAATGATTACTAAGTATGATAGTATGATGGTTAGCCCAGTCCTTTCCATCACCAAAGGTCCCACATTTCTTTAGCAATAGCAGTAGCCAAGTGGCCTCTATAATTATATGATAGTCAAGAAGTGTCTCAAATAATAATCTTTTAAATTCTTAATAACCAGGTTTAAGTCCTTCTACTTCTTCAGAGCAAAACTGCAATATATTTTTCTCATGGGGGCCGAGACATTTTGGCCTAAATAGACATGGAAGGGTGATGTGTAGCAAAGCAGAAGCTTTTGGGTATATGTCCCGTGAATGCGTCCAGGTACTTCATAGCGTTAAACTACCATCAGTTGGGGCCAATACAAAATTTCCCATAGAAGGTTATCATTATTTTAGGCCCCAAATCTCCCTCACAACTATGAACACCATGGTAAAAATCACTTATATGATTTCTTTGTCTTCAACAAAAGGTATACGATTATGACGTAAAAATCATGTATGTTCAGCAGAACTCATTCAAGTACCCCAAATAATGTCATCCTTTAAAGGTGTCACTTTGGGAGGTACCATCCTTAGAGGGACAACCACCACCTTCTCATCTCCTGCCAGCTTCACTATATGATCCACACAGGAAATCAAATCACATTACCTCCTAGGCTCAGACTGCCATTTACTCAATGCGGTTTTTCCCACATATTTTTTTAAAATTATTTATTTATTTATGACAGACAGATCTCACAAGTAGGCAGAGAGGCAGGTAGAGAGAGAAAAGGAAGCAGGCTCCCTGTGGAGCAGAGAGCCTGATGAGGGGCTCGATTCCAAGACCCTGGGATCATGACCTGAGCTGAAGGCAGAGGCTTAACCAACAAAGCCACTCAGGAGCCCCTGGTTTCTCCCATACTGACCACACAGGTTACTTTACCTCCGGCCACTTGAAGATCTGAAATCATTCCTCAGAGATGAAGATTGACTCTGTTGTTTGCTAACCAGCACGTGACAGTGTGCCCAGTCTCCACAAAGTGCTCAGAAAGTAAGTTTCAAAAGTACTTCTAAGCAGTAAGTGTTTTGGTTTGCCAGGTAGATGGACTTTTAACAGACCTCACACATTGCTAATAGCAGACCTCACACAGCTTTATTTTTAATGTGCTGTATTATATCTAAACTTTATCATTTTAAATATAGACATAAATGCCATATGGAAATTGCATTATTTTGATAATGGGTAGAAAAACAAAAATGTGTATCTATTTGAATACATCCAAACACACACACACACACACACACACACACACACACACACACACACTCTCAGCTAACGACTGTCAAGTCCAAAGTCACTGTTTTAGAGTTGAGGAAGTAAGTCCCAGAAAACTGAGAGTAATGTACATCCAATGGCATGAATTTTGGATAGAGAAAAGAACCTGGAACAGAACCTGGGAAAGCTTATATTCTGCAACTTTTTTTTTTTATATTCTTCATCTCTTTTTAATGTCACTTACAGGAATGCTGGAAACAAGTAAGTCATTTTTCCTACTTTGGCACTAATCGCTCCATTCAAAAATGAGAGGGTTCCTTGAGATTATCTCTGTGGTCACTCCAAATTTAAAACTCTGCCATCTGGAAGTTTCAGAAGACTGGGCAGAAGAGAGATAATGAACGAAAAGTTTGGTATTTCATAAGAAGATGAGGAAATGTGATTACGGTTTTAAAAGTCACATCAGGGCGCCTGGGTGGCTCAGTGGGTTAAGCCTCTGCCTTCGGCTCAGGTCATGATCTCAGGGTCCTGGGATCAAGGCCCGCATCGGGCTCTCTGCTCAGCGGGGAGCCTGCTTTCTCCTCTCTCTCTATGCCTGCCTCTCTGCCTACTTGTGATCTCTCTCTCTCTGTTTCAAATAAATAAATAAAATCTTTAAAAAAAAAAAAGTCACATCAGTCCACAACATTGGCTACTTAAATGACATCAACTCATTTAGATTAAAGTAATATGCTGAGGTCAAGCTAATGAGAGAAAATAAGTGATAAAGCTCCTCTTATAACTAAAAATGTCACAAGAGATAACATTTACTGAGTGTTAAATATGTGCTGAGGACTTTCCTAAGTTATCTGATTTTTCTCCCAAACCCTAATAGGTAAATTGCATTATTATCCCATGAACAAGCAGGGATTAAAGAGACTGAATAACTTTTCCAAGCCCATATGGCCTGTTAGTAAGCAGCAGAGCTCATATTTCCAGCTAGTTAAATCTGGCTCTTCTTTCATTTGAAGAAACGTTAGAACAAGGCAGTAGGAAAAAATGATTTAGAATCAAAGAGGTCATGTCCAGGCAGGTAGAGTCTTAACTTTCTTAAAACCGACCCACCATGTTCATACAGCACTTAACACTGTCCACTTAGCCATTCCTTTGATGTCTTCCAAGCCTTCAGTTGTCAGATAGGATGAAATGGACGTGCAGTCAGTGTTGTAAAGGCCTCCCAACTGTTGGCCTGGAATACATAAACTGCTCTCTCTTTACCCTGACACAACTGGAAAACAAACACAAGTTCACAGGATCTGGCCTTAACTGGACTGGGGACAGTGTCCCTTCCCAGTCACACATCCATCACTGGGCTGCCCTAGTTTTCTGAGAATACCTCTGCAGAAAGATCACAGGGCCTTCTAGAGGCCAGAGCTGGTCTTGTCTGCTTCATTGTCACCTGGGTAAAGTCCTCCAAGAGATGGCATCTGAGACTGAGGGTGTCCAGGCAGCACTAACAGGGCCCTGCCTCAATGGACAGGATTCCAGATACTAGATTCAGGACTGGCTCAACTAAACGATGAAATAATGATCCTAATGCTATTTGTATGGTGCTTTTATGTTATCAATCTACTTTTTTGGATATTATTGGATTCAGCATAGTTTTGTGACTGAACAGAAATTATTATCTTTCAAGATAGGTAAGAAAGCCAAAATTCAAAGAGGAGGTCTGATATAACATCTAAGCTGCATGGGCTAGTGATGTTGCCTCAGATCTCCTTGTCTTGTGATGCTTTGCCTCTACTTCGACAACAATTCTTCCTACACAGGAGGTGCTCTCTTGAAAGACCCCTAGATCAAGTACACGTCTGAGGAAGAAATGGAATCCTATCATTTACAGCTTAGTGAGAATCCAATCAATCTGGGCACTTGCCTTTCAGGTCCTTTAGGGTATGGAACTTCCATTGCAGGCTCTAGGAGTCAGGGAGGTAGCAGGTGCAGGCAAAGAGACTACAAGGGGACCATAACACAGAGTCCTCATCTTCTATCTGTTTGCATTTCAGATCGTCTGCCAATCTTTTCTTTCTAGAGGGGTTTTTCTAGGGATAACTTTGGCTGCCTATTTGGAATAGTTTTCTCAAATTATTTGCTAAGATTCTGGCCCCCACAATACAGACTCAGAGATGCCCATTATGGCTTCGTAGTACCTGTCAGAAGAGTCAACTTCCAAAAATTTGTACATCCAGGCTTCTGCTCTTTTTCTTTTCTTACTGATTATTTACTACGTCGGAGGCCCTGTGTTACTTATTGGTGTCACAGAATAAACTAAATGTCCTTGCTTGTGAGTATTTAAGAGAAAGGCAATTGCCCCTGGAAAAGAACCAATGTTCCTTGAGCACACTGAACCTGCAACAAGCTCATGGGGTGGATGCTTTACAAAATCACCAACTCTTCACTTATACCAGAGATGTTTTATTGGCCTGATTTTGCAGAAAGGTTAAATAATTTGTTCTAAGTAATACAGCCAGAATGTCGTGCAATCATGATTTGCTGGCTGGGACAGCACCTATAAGATGGAGCTCAGACTATCAAGGTGATTATGGTCATAGGCAATCAATTCCAAGTCTACCATTTACTAATTGAATGATTGTGGTCAAGATGTTATGTCTCAATGCCTCTGTTCCTTTGTCTATAAAATGGGAGAGCAGTGGGAAATGATAAAATGGGAGAACAGCTGGAAATTCCCTTCTTGTTTAGTGTGAGTATAAAATAAGATAATATGGGGAATGTACCCAGTACCAGATGCATGGAAAGTATTTGGCAAATTCCTAGTAACTATTAAGCAGCAAGACCTCACTTGCTCATCAATTTTCCTGATCCCACCTGGTTTCTTGCATGTCCATATCTTCGAGTTTTTTGTCTTGTTTGGTTTGGTTTGGTTAACCATAATGAAAAATATAAAGACACAGTTTTCAGTACAGCTAGCAAGTGCTATCTCAATCATAAAAAAATGTTTGTTTCACTAATCACTTGGTCCATTTCCCCTTATATACAGGTGGAGAAGAGAACAAATCAAGAGATCATTTCATAATGCTGCTTGGGAACAGACAGGCAAAGCGGTTACAGTTTCAAATATTCACAGAAAATAATTTAAGATAAAAGTATGAGTATCAGGGTGCTTAGTGGCTCAGTGGGTTAAAGCCTCTGCCTTCAGCTGAGGTCATGATCCTGGGTTTCTGGGATCGAGTCCTGCACTGGACTCTGCTCAGTGGGTAGCCTGCTTCCTCCTCTCTCTCTGGCTGCCTCTCTGCCTACTTGTGATCTGTCACATAAATAAATAAAATCTTGAAAAAAAAAAAGTATTTAAGTATCTGGTGAACCCAAAACGAAACAATTATCTCATGCAATAAGGCCCCACTTTTTTAAAGTAATCTCTACACCCAGTGTGGGATTCAAACGCACAACCTCAAGATGAAGAGTCACACACTCCACAGACTAAGCCAGCCAGTGTCCCAAGGCCCCACTTTAAACTAATTTTGTGAGTAATGCTGCTGATCCTACCCACTTGAAGATCTCTCACCCTTTCCTATTGGAATCTCAGAGAGTAACATCTGATCAGTACTCAGGGAGCAGCTAGAAAGAAATGTCTCCTTCCACTGCACAATCTTTAGGAGGAGTAACACAAAACTTCCCCATGTTTGGCAATACAGAAAAGCTAATTTCTAAGTGCTGATGCTTGCCTGAGATTTGACATTTCCTGAGATGAATTCCTTATACCTAGATAAGTAGGGAGAGGGAAAGAAATAGGGCAGAGGAAGAGAGAGAGAGAAAGGGACGGAGAGGGAGAAGGAATTTTTTTATTGGTGGTCAAAGAACAGACATCTGTCTCTCCAGTTTTTGTATGCTGCCTCTGCCAAAATCATAGCCCTCCCTAGATACACTTCTTACAGTATTTTGCAAGTAGAAAAAAAATGATTGGAAGAAATTGCTGGCATACTCAACCCAGCTACCTTCATGGACTTTTCATATACAATAACCTAAAGTGGTTGATGTGTATATTTTAGAAAATACAATATTATTCTTTTGTGCTCAGTTGTGTCAATGTTATTCATTTTCTTTCAATTTTATTTGAATGAAAGTTGAAATCTCCAGACTACTTTGATAGTTGTATAAAAATAGTTTTATGTGGTAGAGAATTCTTCTATCCCTATGGCATAATAGCACACTAACATTTTGGGGTACTCATTATTTGCAGGATAACAGACATAAACCCAGAAATGAACAGCATTCAATCTGAGTCTGCCTGATAGAAAAATCCATAATTCACCTCTCCGACTTGCTCAGAAAACACAGCACAAGTCACATCCCCTTTTTGGTGCCTGCTCTAACCTTCTATTCACAAAACAGAAAGCACAAGAATGAAGAAGATGGATGATACTGCGGCAACACCACACTGACAATCGGAGGTCACTTGTAGAGGAAAACATTACTCTGACAACTGTGAGAGGGATGAATTGGAGGCAGATACTGGAGGTTCCCAAAGAAAGCTGTGAAGAGGCAATGGCAGTCATCCAGGAGATATAATGAAGGACTGAAAAAGAAGTTACAGCAAGAAGGTGAGGCAAATGTTACTGCAGAAATAATCTGTGATAGATTGGCCACATGTTGTTAAAAAGTTTGCAGAAGAAGGAGCGTTGATGTTGCTGTTATCATCCTCCTCCTCATCATCACCATAATCAACCAAGACACATCAAAGAAAGGGCTGAACTGGGAGAAGCAATTTAAGTTGAAAGGCACTGACATTACAAGCTAACTTAAGACACCCTCCGATTTACCTGTTCAAAGTTCTACCCTTGACTCTTACCTCCCTAAACACTCTTATTTAAGGGCTCCATGTTACTGTTCCTGATACATGCTTTTTGTTTGCCTCTTTATTTTGGTGAGTATTTAACTTCCTTCCCCCATGACTTGGAATATAGACGATTTTCCTGGGAGTCAGATTAATTTTTACCTTCCCTCCTCCCTGGGAGCAGAATTCTAGTAGAAGTTGGAATTCTCCCAAATGCTCTGACTTGGACCTTCCAGGGCACAGAAACAATCAGCCAAACAGTGGAGGACTTTCTTCAAGGGCACCTGTTTGGTTTTTTTTTTCCTCTCTTTTTTATTATTATTTTTTTAATGCAAAGCAGTTTGTGAAATGAAACACTATCACCTTCAGTTCAAGTAATTAAGAGACCTTGAAACACAGTAAGTGGCAACATGGGAGTTGTTTTAAAATTTCACCCATGGTAGTTTAAAACCTTACGCCAATTTATTTTTCTGTAGTTCTGCAATCTCACAGGAATTTGTACAAAACATATTCATAAGCAATAATAAGGGAAGGATAGGAGATGACAGCTTACATGCATCTGAGCTGTCCTTCACCCCCAACAACCACTGAGACAACACAGAGGGTGCTGGTGAAGGCTCAGACACTGTCAAGGGGTCTGAAGTCTAGAGCTGGTGCAAGAGCTTCTCTACTCTGAGATTGATGAGATCTTGGAAATTAATGCTGGAGACTTCCAGAAGAAAATAATGGTGGACCCTAACAGGCACATAACCTTCAGAGAACTCTGGATCCCAGAAAAAATGGGTGGCATCAGTCCTTAGGAATTGCCAGATTTCTCTAGCTCCCAAACAGCTGAGGGAGAGATGTGCCAGTAGTGAGTAGTGAGTCTTGTCTATATCTGAAGATAGAACATCTGGAAGAGAAGGAAAATAGGCTTCATGAGCTTTTTTGGTAAAAAATAGAAACCATGCTTTTGCTCCGCTGTTAGACGATGGTAGAAGAGACCACAACACTTCCTACCATTTGTGGCATGGCTCCTACTTAATGTACTTACAGAGCTCAACCTGAGTTCCAGGGAGCAGATGAAGGAATATTCTAGCACATCTAAGGAGTCCTGCAGCCCGAGAAGAAAATAAGTGAAATAATCAGGAAAAATCCTAATAAATTATAGCTTTTGAAAGCCACAGATTAATATACGAACTAAAAAGTATGAAGAAGAAATTGTGGTATGAACACAGCTGCATATGCAGAATTTTTCCTCTAATTCTTCCTGTAATCATAAAAAGTAACAAAAAAAATACACACAAACTTCATCTTCAGGAACTTTAAATAAAGTTACAGTGTTGCTTTTCAAAAACATATGTAGGTGCTCACATAAGTAGCTGTGATTGAGTAGAAGCCACATGGGGGGAAGGGAAAAGAAGACATTATAAGACATGTCAAAAGAGCCCAGAAGCAGAAACATTTCCAAAAACCTAAAAAAATAGCCTAAAAAAAAAACCTAAGTAAGAGGCTGTCTTAAATTTCAAAAATAATACTTTTGATTTAGAATAAAACACAGGGACTTGAAGAACTAGCCTTCCTAAACCAACTTGAGTTCAAGATATTATAAGAAAAAAAATCAAATTTGGGAAAAGATTTTAATAGGAAGAAATGAAAAATCAAATAAAAGGAAAAAGGAAAAAGAAAGACAAAATCTTAAAAAGGCTTAGAGAGAAAATGAGAAATGCACAGTATCAGCTAAGCAGATTCAGTATATGTAATTCAAGTCCCTGAAAAAAAAAGCCAAAACAGAGAAACACAACAAATGTTATAAACAATATGTTAAATAATACAGGTATTTTTTAATAAAAAATGTAAAATAAAGAAAGCAACTCAAAACAGAAAAAGTTCCAATAATAACATGGAAAACTGATTAATAGAGTCAACACTGTGAAACATTCTTAAGTACTAGAATTTATAAATGAGTTCATTCATAGTTTTTTGCCTCATTACCCAAAATATTTTTTTTAATTCTTAGAAGGGAAATTTTGACTAGTCTCGGATTTCTGCACATCGTCCAACAACATAAAAGAGACTCCAGAAAACAACAACAACAACGATTTCACATCTCTCAATTATAGAAGGACACATGTTTCAAGATGAAAGACCCAAGTTAATATTGTCCCCTTCAGTGATAGAGGACAGTAATTCATTTCTCACAGATAGGGACAGTCAAATAAACAAAAATAATGAACAATACAGAAAAGTCTATATAGCAATAAGACAGAACTTACTGGTATAATATACACACCTATATGTATATAATTATGTGCATACTTGTACATGTGTTTATATGTATAAAATTCCATTTGTTGTACAATATAAAGTACAATTTTATGTGCCCATGTGACAGCCACAAAAACTGACCACGTAAAAGCACACAAATATATCAACAAATGCACAGAGAATATTTTTTAATAAAGAATGTATAATACTGTAAGAAGTTAACAACCAAATGAGAAAACAAAGACTCTCCTAACTAGGAATTTTAAAAAGGTCTTAATTTTGTGTCATAAAAGATTGCAAATTTAATTCCCACTTTTTTTTTAAGAAATGATATTGAAAATCAGAACATTCATGTAGGTAAAGCTGTATCACATGAATAATAGTCTCAGTAAAATGTGATTCACCAAAGCCATTAGAGTAAGATGCAAAATTTAAATGGACAAAAGAGATGAAACAGGCAAAGCACACTCCCCTACCCACACAATCAAAAAACCAGCAGGCTCAGATGTTTTCACAGGACACTTCTATCAGACCTTTAATGCAGATAACCATAATATTATTTAAACTTCACTAGAGTACAAAAGAAAAGGAAACTTTTCAAATTAGTTTTAAAGAAGAGTGTGTAATAGTCATTCCAGAATCTGATCAAGATAGCATAGGAAATAAGACTACACATCAATATTACTTAAAAATAGTACTATAAGAGCCACATAAAATATCGCCAAATTGAATGCAGCAGCATGTTAAAAGAACAAGACATCATGGTCAAGTGATGTTAATACCAGGAATGTAAGAAGTGTTTAATATTAGATCTATTTATACAGTCATATTAATGAGTCCAAGGAGGAAAATCATATAATCATCTCAAAAGATGTTAAACAGTACACTGACATAATTCAGCTATTATTTATTTTTTAAAAATCAATAAAATAGTAATTAATGCTAACAAGTTATTGGGATAATCATCTCACTATATATGTATATCAAATCATTGTTACACACTTTGATACAATACTATCTGTCATTTAAATCAATAAAACTGATAAAAAGCTACTAATGGATGGAATACTAGTTTTTTCAAGAGGAATATATTTATATCAACCTAAAATGGTATCATGCTTAGTGTGAAAGTCACTCTTACTAAATCGAGAATAAGAAAATGATGTCCACTATTATCAATATTCCTTAAGAGCATATTAGTTCACTAGAAATAAATTAGCTGATCACATTCGGTCCATTAAAAAAATAGAAGAAACTGAATGTGTAAACTTGAAAGGAAGAGAAAAAAGTATCATTATTTACAGTTAGAATTGCATAGGTGGAAAATCCAAGAATCTTCTGAAAAATTATCATATAAAATTAATATACTAAAATCAGTATCTTGCATATAGGAAAATAATAACTACTATAAGATATATTAGTAAAAGATCTCACTTATAACCAGAACAAAAAATAAAATATCTTAAAACCAATAAAACATACATAGGAAGTATAATGGGGAGGAATTAAAACACTACTAATTGAAACCAAAGAAATCTTAAACAAATAGAAAGTCATAACAGGTTCTAAACAGGAAACCTCACCATCATTTACAATCCACTTTTTTTTTTTTTTTTTTTGGCCACTTCTCCATTAGTAGAATTAAATATATTATCATGGTACTTATAAAATTCCCTACAGGTTTTTCTCTTTTAATAAGTTTTTAAACTTACTCTCTAAAGTCAATATGGAAATTATATCAAATAAATATAAGCCAGCGAAGCTCTTAAGAAAGGATGAGAGAGAATGGTTCCTAGCAGATATTAAAATACATTATAAATGTGTGTAAGGAGCTGGGAAACTAATAGACATGTGAACAAGTAGATAAGAGGAGGAATTCTAAGGGCATTTGTGGTAGGCACCATTTTAAAATGGCCCCAGGATGGGACCTGTGACTATGACGGAACATCACTCCATGATCAAACTATATTACATGGCGAAGGTGAAGGCTTTTACAGATGCAGTGAAGGTCCTTTATTAGCCAGCCAGGCTTTGCGCAGGGAATTGCAAGCCCTCTTGGGGCTCAGAGTGGCACCAGGCTGATAGACAGCAAGAAAGCAGGAACTTCAGTCCCAAAATTTCAATCAATTGAATTCTGTCAACAACCATACGAACTAAAATTAGCATAACCTAGCCCTATTCTGACCAATTCAATGACTCAAAATTCCAGAAAATTCAGAAACTGAACAAATGAACTCACCTATAAATATAGATATATTTTATATTTTTATAAATTTTATATTTATACATATATATGAATTTTATTTACATTTCATATATTTATAAATATATATATATGTGTATATTTTAATATTCTGTGCAAAAAGAACCCCTTAGGAAAAATCAAAAGACAAATGATAGCCTGAAAAAATTAGTATTATTTCTAAACTATTTCAAAAATTGCTTATCTTTCTATTATGCAAAGTGCTCTTAGAAAATTAGAAAAAGACAATGATCAGAGAAGAAATGTGCTAAAGAAATAGAAATAGACAATTGTGAAATAGGAGTTATGACTGGCTCTTAGACATATGAAGAGAGCCCAGTCACACTCCAAATAAGAAAAAATAAATTTAAGTCGCACGGTGTTACAGTTTTTTGCCTATCAGATTGGCTAGAAAAAAATTCTAAAATTCCAAAATTTAGACAATTTTGGTAAAACTGCAGGAAGAGAAGCATGCTTATACATTTCTAGTAAGAATATTGTTTGGTGGTAGAAACCCTTGGAAAACAATTTGACAATATCCAACAAAATATACAAACACATACCATGATACTGCAGTTCTACTCCTGGGAATATGTCCTAGACATACTTGATTACATGAGAAAGTACAATGTTATTCTTTGTTGCATTATTTGTATTAACAAAATTTAAAACAACCTAAATATCTATAAATGAGGGACCAGGTTTATTTATATCCATCCTCTATTGAAAAGTGTTAAAATGTTTTCCTGATTTTATTATTACAAAGACTCTTTCAATGACTGAAAAAATGTCACATGCCCTATGTGATGATATTATCCTAGGGATGCTAAGATCCTCCCAATAAATTATAATGGAGTCCTCAGCTGAACTGAAAGGATCGGATAGGAGAGTGGTAAGTTATGTATCTTTCTGCACGTATGTGTATGTGTATGAGGGAAGGAAACCGAAAATTATTCTAGGGTTTATCTTTCTTGCATGTAAGAGAGAATAGTAGGACCTTTCTAGTGTCTTGGTAGAAAAAACAGAGCACATCTTTCTCCCATCTAATGGTAGATGCTGGAAAAGAGAAATAAAATGTTGAGTCTCCAAATGATTTAATTCAACCTCAGATAAAATTGTGTTGAACCTGAAGGCCATATGTTTCATTGAACAGTTAATGAATAATCTTAAAAAAACAGAAAGACTGTTGACACAGGTGCTTTCAGAATACATTGCATTAAGCCAGCCATTACAACCCGTTACTGACATAATAGTAAAAGCTTCAGACTATTTACAAGTCAGATATCTTGAGGACGCTAGGTCTATAGACATTAGGCGAGTTAAGGTAAAGGTCCTCTCTTACCAGATTTAAACTTATTTGAAATCTCGTCATCATGAAATTGAGTCCTGGCTAGTTTGTTTACAAGAAGCTCTCCTGGGACATCCTGACTTAACCAAAACAATTTGTTGTTAAATAACCCCTCACTTAAGACACTGATATTATTTCAACTGGTTTGTGGCATGAAGTCCTATTGATCATTTTATGTTTTTATTAGGAAACTGACTTATTTATCAATCTTTAATATTTAACCTACTAACAGTGACCTCACCAATGTTATGATATATAACCCAAAAATGTATATAAGTAGTATATAAAGTATATATCCATAGCCTATAAACCAATGCAGTCCAGTAGAATTCTCTGCAATATTAAAAATGTTTTCCAAATATGCATTTAGCAATATGGTAGCCACTAGTCTCCTATGACTCTTGACAAGTTGAAATGGGACTGCTGAGCCTGAGAAATAGAGTTTTTAATTTTAATTAATTTTAACATAAATAACCACATGGGACTATGGATGGATGGTACGGATTCTCCTGGAAGAAGTTTTTTCTTCCTTTTATAAGTGATGCCAGTAAAACAGATGCTGGTTACAATTATCATTTGAAGTATAACATAGACTCATAAATACAGAGAACAAACTGGTGGTTGCCAGAGATGAGAAAGTGAGGGGATTGGTGAAATAGGTAAAGGAGATTAAGAGGTACAGACTTCTAGTTATAAAATAAATCACAGGGATGAAAAATACAGCACAGGCAATATAGTCACTAATAACATCATATGGTCACAGGTGGTAACTACTTATCATTTTGGGCACAGCATAATGTAGAGAACTGTCGAATCTGAAACAAATATAGTACTGTATGTCAATTATACTTCCTTAAAAATGTACATGGATGGGGCGCCTGGGCGGCTCAGTGGATTAAAGCCT
This sequence comes from Enhydra lutris kenyoni, assembly GCF_002288905.1. Classification (NCBI taxonomy): domain Eukaryota; kingdom Metazoa; phylum Chordata; class Mammalia; order Carnivora; family Mustelidae; genus Enhydra; species Enhydra lutris. The sequence goes on along the minus strand of NW_019154096.1, from coordinate 34,451,598 downwards.
CTGCCTTCGGCTCAGGTCATGATCCCAGGGTCCTGGGATGGAGCCCCACATCGGGCTCTCTGCTCAGCGGGGAGCCTGCTTCCTCCTCTCTCTCTGTCTGCCTCTCTGCCTACTTGTGATCTTTCTCTGTCAAATAAATAAAATCTTTAAAAAAAAATGTACATGGACTTCTTCTGCAGAAGATAACTTCTAATGGAATTATAAAACAGAACCCCCAAACAATGAAGGGAAAAAACAAAGCAAATAACTTGACCAAATTGAAAAAATAAAACATGAAGGAAAAACATAGAAAAAGGAACAAAAAGTAAAAAAGTAAAATAAATAATAAATGAAAAGTCAGAGGGAAAGAAAAAAGTTGCACATATTGTCATCCTAAATGTAAACAGAGTCAATTTTTACATTAAAAGATGGTGTATTGGGCGGGATTGTATAGGAGTCAGGTGGTATGCTGCTTATACACACAAAAAAAGAAGCTCGAAGCACATGAAAACAAAATGCTCATCAATAGATGGAAATAAGAAGAAGCAAGGCAATAAGATAGCAGGTCAAAGCAAAAACAAAAATTAATAATATAATAATAATAATAATGGTTATTATTATTATTATTATACCAATGTTAGACAAGATTATATTTAATCTTGTCAAACAAGATTATATTTTAAGCTTAAAACTCCAATCAGGATAAAGTCGTTCATTATTAGAAATAAAGGCAAACATTTGTCAATAATAATAATTATGACAGCAATAATAATAATAATAATAGAAGCTAAATGTAGAATTCAAAAATAAAAATGCAAGGAGACTGATAAGATATGTAACTATAGTAGGACATTTTCATTTTCTTCTTTCAGAATGGGTTAGAATTGGTAAACAAAATTTGAGGCTGTAAATGAACTAAATGTAATAGCAGCAATTTGATTTTAAAACCCTAGAATGTAAAGTTGATAAAAGCAGGGCTGTTTCCCTTCCTGCTACTTCTTTCATGCCTGCAATAATGCCTGGTACAGGGCACTCGATAATTCCTCCAAAAATAAATGACGAGCTATATACACAGAATCCTATTTCCTTCCAATAGAAAGAAAAAAAAAATCTACATCTATATTTTAAAATATCAAAAATCATAAATAGTTGATGATTAAGAAGGCACTAATATATAATTTTTGGATCAAATTAGAAATCAAAATGGAAATTATATTACCAGAGATAGTCTAGTGGAGCATGTAAAAAAAAAAAAATGTTCTGTGTTATTTTCAGAATTGTCAGTTTGACTGACATACTGAAACCTTGTTTTTGACAGGTGCTAGATATCATTGTTAAAACACAACACAGATATTATAGGCTAATAAAATATAATATTCAAATTAATTGCTGCAAGAGATATTTTATACATATTTTACCTTCTCCTTTTTTAATAATGAGAAAATGATTTTTAAGAGGTGTTTTTGAAGGGTATATTTGCCTTCCTCAAGCATTCTATACTATACCCACTGGGGAAATAAGAGAGACGGGAAATGTTTATTGTTGGTGATTCTCTGGGAATGGGAACTCTGCTGTGCCATCTGCCATCCCTCATACTCCAGTTCACTCTGGCAGAGTGCAACGTCGGGCAACACAAAGTTGTCAAATAATCTGTAACTGCCCAGTAGGTGTCTCTTCCTCCTTTTCTTTCTTTTTTCTTTTTTTAATTTTATTTATTTATTAAATAAATAAAGAGAGAGATCACAAGTAGGCAGAGAGGCAGGCAGAGAGAGGGGGGGAGAAGCAGGTTCCTTGCTGAGCAGAGAGCCCGATGCAGGGCTCGATCCCAGGACCCTGAGACCATGAACCGTGCGGAAGGCAGAGGCTTTACCCACTGAGCCACCCAAGCGCCCCCTTCCTTTTCTTATTTATGCTTAGAGCCAATTCATCAATTCTTTTCTGATGGGACGAAGAAAATAATGAATGGATGTTATGACAAGCTTATGATGAAAATACTGAGTTTTTTGTATTTGGTTCATGAGAAAAATATGGAAACTGTCTGAATAATTTACACTGTATTTTTTTAAACTTTCCATTAGGGGCATTTTTAAACACAGAAAAGTAAAAAGAATAGTGTAAGATATCCTAATGTATTAATCACTTAGCTTAAACAAGTCTCATTAATTTGGCCATCTCTTTTACCATACTCCACATATTTTTAATTTTATTTGCCAAAATTCAAGACAGCATGTCAATTCACCCACATATACTTCAGCAGGTACCCTGAAACATGTTTTTTATTAACATAAAACTTAAATAGTAACATCTAACATCGAATAATTCCCAAACTCATAATGTGTTTACATTTACATATTTGTATATAACTACCTGGCATTCTTCCAGAGCCTCTGAATAAATGTCTAATCTGGCTTATAATTTATAGTTTGGGCCAAAACAATAAGAAAAATAGTCTTTTCAGGTGGCAGAGGGTTGTTCTCTGGTGAAATGCACGCTTCTGCTTTTTCAGCTAAGAAAGCATCCAGATATTCATGAAAGACTTGAGTGTTTTTTGCATCCTCATGTAACTGGGGGATTTCCTTGGATCCTGCCACTCCTTGAATGCCCTCTGGTTGGAGTTTTGGATAGCTTTTGTCCACTACAGGGGTTGCAAATTTTTTTGGCAAAGGGCTAGGTGGTGGACGCTGGAGGTCTTATAAGCCAAGTGGTGTGTGTCACAGCTGCTCAACTCTCCCATTACAACATCAAAGGACCCTCTGAGAGGACATGCATGATTGAGCAGAACTGTTATTCCAATAAAACATTATTTACCAAAAGAAGGTGGAGGGCCAGATTTGGAGCCCAAATCCACTTGGCCATTTTAAATCATGCTGGCCTCATTGCTACAGCCTGGGAGCCACGTGCTAGCAGAGAGCTGGTACAGCACGGTGTGTGGATCTGATTATCTACGTCAAATCCTGGATCTCCAATTATCAGCTGTGTGATGCTCTGTAAGTTACTTAACATTTCTGTATTCAATTTCCTCATCTGTAAACTGAAGATTGTATAAGTAATTACTTTATAAGGTGTGAAGAAGGATCAAGTTACTAAATACACGGAAAGACCTTAAAATAGCACTCAATAAATATCAGCTCTTACTTTGATTATTATGAGCCGGGGGGAATATCAGCAGCCCTCTGTTCCTCACTGACTCAGCATCCAGTTAACGCTTCCTTGACTGCAGAGCTCTGAGGTTCTGCCAGATTCTTTAACTAGAAATTGGTCCATGGGTTTAAAGCCACTATGCATGGTATGATGGTTACCTTGGGCCCCATGGCATGCCCTGGCTCCAAACCCTGCTCAGGGCTCAGAAAACTGAGAAAGACTCCTTCTGCATGATCACTCTGACCCACTAGGGCAACTCCAAGGGACTGGTGCCCTGGTTCTTCTGAGCAGCCAGCTGTGTAGTCTGTTGGAGAAGTCCACCTTTCTTACTCAAGGTGTCTCCCACCACCTCAATGGATGACTCCGTAGAAGGCAAACTCTACATTTCTCTCTTGATCTCCCTCTGTATCTCCTTCTCACCATACCCTCAAACCACAGTAAAGACAGATTTTTCTTTTATTTCCACTATATGCTATCCTTAGAACTAGCCTTTTTACCATAGGTACACAGGGCACTCTGTCATGCCACAGAATTACTCTGTGTTTGGGTATGTTAAAAGGAAAGAGAAAGGAATTTCAGCAGGGAATTTGAAGAGCACAAAAGGTTTATTACCTTTGCACGATCTAATGATGAGTGTCAAAAGCTAAATATAAACTTGAGCTGTTCTGTCTATATTCCTTCTTAATGGAACTTATTAACCTCATTCTAAAAATATTGCCAAGAGTAGACAAAGGTGAAAATTCAAGAAGGAATTTAGCAAAACTGCAAACTAAACATGCTACATATTAATATGAATTAATATTCAACAGACTTTCAAAGTTATATATTAACATGGTTATGATCCATTAGCATTAAACCACTAACACATTATTTTTAGATAGTTAAGAAATAGACCTGAGGAACAGAGATCAGATTTTTTCTTAATTCAAAATAGCATTGGTGTATATCTTTGCTCAACATTTGCCAGACTAGGATCTCCTTATTTTTTTTTTAAAGATTTTATTTATTTATTTGACACAGAGAGAGAGAGCACAGGTAGGCAGAGCAGCAGGCAGAGAGAGAGGAGGAAGCAGGCTCCCTGCTGAGCAGAGGGCTAGATGCAAGGCTTGATTCCAGGATTCTGGGATCATGACCTGAGCTGAAGGCTGAGGCTTAACCCACTGGCCACCCAGAAGAAAGAAAATAATGCATACAAGTAAGTGCAATAGCATATATATTTAAGATATGAGATGTAATAGCCTATGTATGTTGTAAAACCACGTGTATCTGTATACATATGTGTATTACATAATTTTCACATGTGTTATTTCATTACTAAATCAGTAAAACTGTAAGGTCAGAAAGGTTTAGGGACTTTCTTTTTTTTTAAAGATTTTATTTTTATTTATTTGACAGGGATCACAAGTTGGCAGAGAGGCAGGCAAAGAGAGAGGAGGAAGCAGGCTCCTTGCTGAGCAGAGAGCCTGATGTGGGGCTCAATCCCAGGACCCTGGGATCAGGGTGACCTGTGACCTGTGAGCCTAAGGCAGAGGCTTTAATCCACTGAGCCACCCAGGTGCCCCAGGTTTAGGGACTTTCTTATGGGTGACCTGCCTGGTAATAAGGTGAGCTACTGTTCGTCAGCCTGTATTTTCTTCTCTAGTAAGCACAGGCATTTGTGAAAAACTCCTATTGTGTTAAAAAACAAAACAAAACAAAACAAAACAAAAAAACCTCCTATTGTGTTATCTATGCCTCCACTAGTTGATAAATCAGGTGGCAAGTGACATTAACATTCACCTTCTGCCCTGATGCCATTCACCAGCTGCCCCAAATCCCACCCCAGGGAGTCCTGCTGAGTTTATGCTCCATAATAGTTCACATCATCTGCCTTCCTCCACCACCACTCCCGGGGCCTTGAACCGGTCTCAACTCCCCCAACCTGATCCACCTGCATCCATCAGGAAAGCCCTCTATTCCAGTCTCCATACAACAGGCAGAATGGTCCCTTCTGATTAAAAACAAAACAAAACACAAATAAAACAACAACAACAAACAACAACAAAACAAAGAAAAACCCAAAAACAATAGCAAAACATTGCATCATATCAACCACTCTCAATCCTACTTAGTAAACTTAGATGGTTTCTCACTGGTTTCAGGACAATCTCTAAAACATAAAACAAAATGTTAGGCACTACATATCTTCACCAGTACTTGTTCAGCCTCTCTCTTCTACCCTCAACTCCAGCCACAATGATTTTCTATTTACTCTTCTTCCTCCTAAACACAAGACCCCCTCACATGTCATTGCCTTCATTTGGAATGCCCCTCCTCCATCTTTCACTAAACTACCCATGCTCATCCAGTATCCAGATACTACTCATCCAGTAGTATCCAGTGGGATACTACATAAATGATGATTTACTCTGGAAAACCTGGCCTCACCTCCGTGGTTGTATAAATGCCACCGCTGTAGCACTGATTGCACCAGGATCGCTTCTTCACAGAAATTACTTTAGTGATAATTTTACATTTACCTATGCAATTACTTGAGGTAATTACTTAAGTTCTCTAAGGATAGATGTTTGTTGGGTTTTGTTTTCCTTGATTTTGTTCAGCTTTGGGTTCCCAGAGCTTAGCTCTACACCCACCACATAGGAAATTCAATAAACATTTCATGAATTAGTAAACAAATGTGGGGAGAAACATAAATACCAAGATATTCTACTGACTCATAGAAGATGCTGGGAAAACAGAGATAATAAATATGAGTATGGATTTCTCCAAATTTTCCAAAGGTCAGAGGTAGCAATCCCTTACTGTATCCTCCTGAATGCAATCACTATGTATGAGGACAATTGGAGAGGGCTGAAAGGTTTCAGAAGAGTGTTTTTCTTTATTTCTCCTTTAAGATATTTTTGGGGAACTAAGTTGGTGACACCCATGGCCCACCTTTGAGGATAAGGAAGAGAGTGTGATGGTCAGATTCTCTAAGATTGGGTTAGTGAAATTTGTTTGTGGCCCTTCTCTAACATTTCCTAGGATACCAGAGGATCTCATCTACTAGAAATATACCCTTGATAATGAAAACAGACTTCCTTAAGGTGACACAGTTAGACATTCTGACACTAAGCTCATTGTTCATTCTACTACAATACACCTGCCACTCTTGAATGACGCTCATAGCTGGCAACCAACCAATTCCATTATAGCACAATCATCAATCTTTGTTCTTTTCTATGGAGTCCCATCTACATTTTAAATGAAACTAGTCATATTTATTTTTGTTTTAGGAATTCAATTACTGATAGTCAACACTGCATCTGTTCAACTCTCATAAGTTTGGGAAGGATTAGTCACATTCTTGTGAAACAAAACAGACCAAGGTCTCATGTATTTCTTAAAAAATAAGACCTAAACATTAGTCATAAACAGAAGGAACACAGCACTGCATTTTAAAATTAGTCAGTGGAGAGCACATGAGTGTCATGTTTACGCTCTATCACCTACCTTTCACTTTGGGGTTTCTTCATTTTTCTGTATATATTACTTAAATTGATTGGCATTTTGTATCTTTATCTTTCATTGTGTCTTAAAAACCCATTGGCTATGAACTTATCATGTTTAGGAGCTATTTTAAAAAAGCCAGAAGGGAACAAACAGACCTACAACCACTGTTGACTGGTCTAAAGCTGCTTTTCTCAAATATTTACATTCCTTGAATACATGACACACCAGATATTATGCGTGGCAAATTCATATTTTCTAGAAGTGGAAAGTAAAGGAGCATAGAAGATAGGTAAAATCACAGAAGAACCCAAAAATCCTGTTCTGAACCAGAACCTAAGACATATGCCTGCTCTAAGGTTAGCCTGGTCTTTATAAATGATAAGCCAAAGGGATTATTTCCTCAAAAATGACTTACAAAATCTTACAGCACAATATGGATGTGGTGTGGGCAATGCTCACACTTACGAATATGTATGCATTCCATGAATAAAAAATATTATCACTAAGTTTATTAGTTATACAATATAGCTTTATATAAAAAAAAAAACCAACATTTCCTAGTCACTCTAGAAATGGCCCTAGAAATGAGACTCTACATTTTCTACTTTATCAAAAAAAAAAAATGATTTATCCCTCTTGCATCTATCCAAGGTTAATTTTATTTATGGTTAAATAAATTGGCCATTTTGAAGAGGGTTTGAAATACGAACTGAGTTTAGTGGGGATTGAAAAGGTCAAAGAATGGCTTCCATCAGAGGAAACTGAAACTAAGATTAAATTAGAATACATGTTCCAGGGTCTTGATGCATTTTCTCTCTCTGGATGAATCCCATGGAGCTCAGAGAGAGCATGTGAATCAGATTACTTCTTTTCCTTGGTGAGAAGCGAGGGAAAACACGCTGGAAGAATGTCAAAGGCTACAATCAGGTGGCAAGTTCAAACCAGCCCATCCATCAGAAGGCTAAGAAGAAAAGTCAAAAGAAGTAGATTCAAAACCTAGTTTGCCATGCTATGCTTGATAAAGGTGAGTTTGTAGGAGGCCTAGAGAAATTTCAGAAATAGAGGAGATTTCTCAAAGTTTTCAATACGTTTCTGGGACATGCTTACATAATTACGGTTCATTAAGGGGCTAATGCAGATATGCATCATGATATATTTATTTAATTTTATTCCAAGAGAGATTTTAGGCAGTTTCCAAAGACTCATAAGCTTTAACAAGACATATAAATTAAAGGTAGGATAAAAAATGAAGTGAGAACACTTTTGCATGCCTGGAAAAGTATGTCACAGCGACCTCTGCCTTGCTAGAGACTGGTCCCTATGTAGCTCTAACATTTTAACAGCCCATGTGAAGGAGAAAACCTGATCACATAATTTACAATGTGCATATGAAAATATAATTCCTATAATTCTCAGGATACAAAAGATATTTCTTGTAAGACCATCAAAGCATGATTCTATACATGCAGTTTTGTAGTGGCTCAATAAGAAATAAACCCAGGCACTCCGTTCTGCCCTCAATGGGCTCTACAAGTAAGGTTAAAAAATTATGGCCTTTAAGTCATTCTTTTGGAACACTGTTGTTATCAAATGAGCTTTTATTTTTTTAAAATAAATATTAGATGCACTGATGTTGCTTTTGCAATGCTATCAAGTTTTTAGTTGACCATGTCATGTAAATTAACAAAAAATTGGGTTCAGTTTAAGAGGCTGAAGAGCCTACTTCATCTCTAAAAATCAAGTTCCCAACCAATGCAGGAGCTGAAAGTCTCATCCATGTATTTATTTGTTTGCTTTTTTTTTTTTTGTAGTTTTGAGATAATTGCAGATTGATATGGAGTTGTAAGAAATACTACAAAGAGATACCTTGCAAGTTTACCCAGTTTCCTCCAAAGCTAGTATCTTACAAGACTATAGTACAATGTCACAACCAGGATATTTACACTCAATTGCTACAAAGATACTTCATGTTGCCCTTTTATGTTGTCACTTTCTTTCCACCCTTGCCCCTTCATTAAATCCTGGAAACTCTGAGTTTGTTTTCCATTTCTATATTTTGGTCATATCAAGAAAATTATATAAATGGAATCATATAATATGGAAATTTTTGGATCAGCTTTTAAAATTTAGCATAATTCCCTCTAGATACATCCAAGTTAGTGAGTACACCAACAATTCTTCTTTTTTATGCTAAGTATTATTCCATAATTCAAAAGTATTACATTCTACCTATTCATCTGTTGAAGGACAACTGAGCTGTTTCTAATTTTTGGCTATTCTGAATATAACTGCTATAAAGTTCATTTAAAGGTTTCTGTGTTAATATGTTTCCATTTCTCTAGAGTAATTGCCCAAAAATGCAATTTCTGGCTATATGGTATTTACCCCGCATAGGTTTATAAGTAATTGGAAAAATTCCCACCACCAATGTTTGAAAATTCCAGTTTCCCTGCATCTCCATAAGCACTTAGTGTGGTCACTACTTTCTTTTCTTTTTCTTTCTTTTTTTTTTTTTTAATTTTAGTCCTTCCGGTAGGTGTGTAAATGATATCTAATTGTGGTTTTAATTTGCACTTCTATAATGGCAAATGATTTTGAACACCTATCCATGTGTTTATCTACCCTCTGTATATCTAAGTTGAATGTGTCAATGTCTGGCTCATTTTCTAATTAACTTTTTTAGCTGCTGAATTTTCAGAATTCTTTTTATATTCTAGATACTAGAGCTTTGTCAACTATATGGTTTGAAAATTCATTCTCCTCATCTGTGCCTTATCTTTTCATCCTTTTAGCAGGGTATATCTCAGAGTAAAACCTTTTAATTTTGATAAAGTCCAATTCATTCAAATTTCCTTTTCACAGTGTATTTTCATGTCAAGTTTAATAACACTTTGGTGAATGCCAAATCCCAAAGATTTTGTCCTTTGTTTTTTCTAAAAGTTTTATAGTTTTGAATGTACATTACATTATGCTGTCCATTTTGCAGTTTTATGGTTTAAGTGCTTAATCTATTTTAAGTTAATTTTTTAAAGGGTATGAGGTTTGTGTTGAGGTTCATGGTGGAGCGGGTTGTTTGTTTGCTTTGGCACATGAATATCGGACCGCGCCAGATCATTTGTTGAAAAAAAGTATTCTTCCTTCATTGAATTGCTTTTGGACCTTAGTCAAAAATCATTTGGACACATTTATAGGGGTCTATTTCTGGGTTTTCTTCTCTGTTCCATTGATCTGTGCCTATCCTCCTGTCAATATCACACTTTCTTAGGGACTATAGACATATAATAAGTTTTAATACTCAGCTGAGTGCTTCTTCCCTCCTACTTGATAAATTTTGCAAGTTTTTGAATTATTCCATGACTTGCCCATATGAATTTCAGAATAATTTTATCTACAAAAACTTCCTAAAGATTTTTATGGGATTGCTATCAACTTCAGGAGTATTGACATCTTTGTCATGTGAATCTTCTGAAATATAAACACCAGGTGCCTCTCCAACTATTTAGGTATTCTTTGATTTCTTATATTAGTATTTTGTAATTTTCCACATGTAGAGTCTGTACATGGTTTTTAACTAATGATTTCATTTTCTTGGAGCAATTTTAAGTGGTACTATAGTTTTTGTTTTGGTTTCCATGCTCATTGCTAGTATATAAAAATGTGATTTTGTGTATGTGTGTTTTGTTGAGTTTGTATCTTGCAACCTTGCTAAACTTATTAGTTTTAGGATCCACATATCATTTTGATAGATATCCCAGTGCAACAGCAATAGTACTAGTAGAGAACATGTAAGGCCACTGAATCAGATGCCCAAGTTGGTACAAAAGGGAAAAAATGTGGTGTGTATGTGCATGTGTGTGTGTGTGTGTGTGTGTGTGTGTGTGTGTGTGTGTAAAATACAGGTTTAAAAACATAGAAAGATGGGTCTTCAAGTAGTAGCAGTTCTAGGGTAGCTAGATATGAAGCTTGTAAAATACATCCAAGTAAGTATGCCATCATTAGGGAGTATATATCAAAATTAATACATTTTTTCAGCAACAATTAAGATTCAGATAGTTATAACATTGTCTTTGAGGAAAAATTACACTAATTCATTATTTTAATGTTAATCCACAGTACATATAATAAATATATAATATGGACAGTACTAGAATGACCTTCCTGATTAGTTAAATATGGGGGAAAAATGAAAATTGTACCATTAGGATGCAAAAGAAGAACTGACCCTAGAAACTTGCGCAAAGTTCAATGGAAGTGTAACAGTAAAAAACCACAATTAGGCAAAGTAACTGTAACATGGTGGCTTTGGTGTTACTGTTGGCCCTTTTTCAGAGCAGCCAGATGTGCTGCCTCCAAATACAGCCCTCTTAAAGACACAGAAGGCAAATTTGAGAAGAAAATCATGCTTGCGATAGAAATGCAGTAAGAGGAGGAAGAGGAATAGTGCTAAAACATCAGGTGCTTAGGGGAGGTGGGAGGAGGGACACAATGCGTGGAGCACAGTGGGAGATACAGGCTTCCAGGTACGGAATGCACAAATCACAGCAATAAAAAGCACTGCATAGAGAATAGAGCAATTCTGCACTGGGCTGTATGGGGACAGAGGATAGCGACACTTGTGGTCAGCATGCATAATGTATGGAGACATTGAATCACAGTATCACTACGTTGTATACCTGAAAGTAATATAGCATTGTGTGTCAACTAGACTTAAATAAAAACAAATAAATAAATAAAAGCCAGGGGCTTAAGATCCTTCTTAGGGCAGCAGCGGCTCTCCAGCCCTTCCTGAAGACGGTGTTGTAGAAAGAATGAAGGTGTTATGGCTGGCAGTGGTGAGGAGAGGTGAGTCTGCAGTTAAGGAGATTAAAACTGGAATGATAATTGAGGCAAATCCATTTTGACCGATCCTTTATTCAACAGATGACATACACTTATTTGAAAATGTCAAAATACAGTCAAAATTAGAAAGCCATAAATAGAACCTTCAAAGCAAACAGGGCCACAGGGAACTGGGTGATGCTTATTGTTCCAACAAAGCTTTGCAGGCAGACACCAAGTGGAGCTGTGGTTATTAGAGCCACTGTTTCTTTTGCAATCACTAAATGAACTTTCCATTTTGTAAATATATACATTTGCATTAACTGTGGAATCATTATTTTGAGAACTTCAGGGAAAAAATAGTATATAGAGGCAAACCTGGTTTTCAGTTGGTGTTTCCACATGTATGGAAAAAATGAAGACATAAAGATATATAGCACATGAAACTTCATGGTAAAAAATTGAAAAGCTGGAGGAAATTAATATTATTTTCACAGATAACAAGCTCCCAGGAACACATCCTGTATTACCGCAACTCCAATAAATGAATCTTTTATCCTGACTCTAGAAAGCAAATTTGAATACAGGGGAGAGAGCATCATGTTATTATAAGGATAACCTTGAATCTACTCTACTATTTTTTTTTCTTCAATAAATCTTTCACAGATATTGGAACTTATGTTCTATTTGTGTAATGAGCATTTTACCTGTGGTGCGATTCATTTGCTTCTTTCCTAAGTAGAGCACAAAATAACTAGTTAGCCACTGGCCTTCCCTGATGACTCTTGGCAGCTGAAACAGGAAGAAAAATGTTTTGAGGACGCAGAGGAGGAACGGGGACTAGAGAGAGGTTTGCTACTTACCCATTTCCTCACCCCATCTGCCCTGCTATGTTAGTCTGTAACATTGATGGAGTGAAGGATAGAATCGGAAAATGAAGGAACCAAAGGCCAGGTTGATAAACACAGAGTTGGAGAAAGAGCCAATACCCTAGACTCTCTAGCACCTCAGTCCACAAGGAAGGTGAAAAGTACAGAGATCAGCATAAAATAAGAAGGGTCCCCTGAAAGACATCCTCAGTGGTGGAGAAGCAGCACTTTTTCTTTCTTTTCTTTTTTCTTGGGGGGAGGCACAGAGGTAGAGGGAGGGAGAGAATCGTAAGCAGGCTCCATGCCCAGCACATAGCCCAACGTGGGGCTTGATCTCGCAACCTTGAGATCATGACCTGAGCTGAAATAAAAAGTCAGATGCTTAAACTGGCTGAGCCACCCGGGCATCCCTATAGCAGCACTTTTTCTACAGAAACATGTACGTATGAATTGTTGCCCAGGGTGGGAAGCGGTGCTGGGTAGAGATGTCACTACAAGGTGCCCGTTAATGCCAACATGACCAAATGTGGACTTACAAGCAGGTGAGGTCTGGTACATAGAAATGTGTCAAGATACTCATGACCCACCTCACAATTATGTTTCCTAACACTGACTCTGGGGAGACTGCCAGCATGTATAGAGGGCTATCCATCAGAGGGCATGCATGACACCTGAACAAAGAAAGGGCTGGGTCTCTCTGTGAACCACTGAGTCAGCATCCCTGCCACTGTGACAGCCACATTCCACTGGAACATGAGCTCTAGACAACAAAGAATTTCTTTGTATAGTTTTATCCACATTAGTTGGAACAGTGCCTGGCATGTGATAGGCACTCAAATATGTGTTGACTGAATGAACACATCGCGCATAGCATGGCATCCCGGCCCCTCTCCACCTGCTTCTTCCTGTCTGCCCACTCCTCCTGCATGAGCGTCAGTGAACACGCTCCTCGTCCTCTACAATCCATCAAAAGTAAGATCTCTTCTATACAAGCTTCTGAGCCCCGAGCTCTTTCCACTGACTAGTAGAATAACACCACATAAATTAACCTCTCCCATTCTCTGTTTCTCCTGCAATAAAATAGGAATGATAATAGCTACTTAGGAGAGTTGTATTAAATGAAACAATGTAAGTGAAATGGGAAATCTAAGACAGCTTCTCAATAAACAGAAGTAAAATTCCATTTCACCATTCAATAAATAGATGGGAAATTTATTTGAATGCAATTGGGCTCCAACCCAGAGCACCAAAGAAAGATGCATATCTCTATTTCCAAGTAATCACAAGGCAATGAATGGGACTTCACTGGGAATACCCTTACAGAGAATCACCTATCTATAGTTCTGGCCACAGAAATGTATCAGAATGGAGACCTGAGTATCACCCTTCACTTTCAGAAGAATGAAATTTGGCCAGGCCAACATTTCCGGCCAGAAATTTAGCCCTAATGATCGTGACCTACATCTATCTCTTACATAACAACCACTGGTTGAACATAAGGACTGGGCCAAAGTTTCAAGAAAGGAGAAGACAAGCGTCCAGGTTGTTCATAATATGCTTTTCAACGGTGAATTGTCCCTCCAGCTCTGGCCTCTTCTTCCCCAGTTGCAGTTTTTTCTCTGAACCCAGAATTCAGTCTAATCTGAGTTTACAAAAATTGATCCTATTATAAGAAATGATTGCAAACAATAAAAACTAAAAAGAAATTTAGAAAATGCAGGGAAGCATTATCTTTTGTCCTCTAAGATCCTACTCACCCACCTGTACACCTCCCACTCCAAGAAGTCATCTGCTAGTTTGACCCATGCTCTCTCCTGCCCCATCAGCTAATGTTGCCCCCTCCCACTTCTAAGCGAGGTTATGGTTCACATTATCAAGTTCTCCTGCTGCTATAGTACTATAATTAACTGTTCTCCTCCTCTGCTCACTGGGTGCCAGACGACTGAGTCCCAGAAATTTCAGGATTTCCCTAAAGTTGAGTCTTTCAAATTATTCCTCACTAAAGACAGTTCCTTCCTCTAAGAAACATTCCTATCAGAAGATGAAAGATTCATGAATTCTTCCTTGTCTGTTACAGTCAAAAGATGCACTTTCTCTCAGAACAACTTCATAATTCAAGTTCCACCCCCTGACCCAGATGTTCCTTTATCCACTTTGTGACTATAAGCTGCTGTCTTCCTCCAAAGCAGGGGGAACATCGCAGAAGGCAAATCTGTTTCCTGCTGAAGGCTAAGCCATTGCTAATCAGAGGCCCAATGAAAGGGAACAACTTCCTTGAGTCTTTTTCAGGAAAAAAAGGGATGGTTATCAACCAAGCAAATACAAGTTAGAAACAGGAGTTCAGTCATAATCTATTTTCTGAAATATGATCTCTTGGGGGATTCTACAGATACAGCATAAATATTAATTTAATGTCAAATGGAGTTTAAACATAATACATTTTCCTACTTGCAAGTACCAATTAAGAAAGAAAAACGCATACATTATAGAACTGAGCAACAATAAATCCTAGGCATTAAATGCAAAGAGGTTGGTCTGGTACCAGAACAGGTTCACCTGGGACACAAGTGACAAGATTACAGAGCACGGGCCTTTTTTTTTTTTTTTTTAAATATTTTATTTATTTATTTGACAGGGAGAAACACAGTGAGAGAGGGAACACAAGCAGTGGGAGTGGGAGAGGGAGAAGCAGGCCTCCTGCCAAGCTGGGAGCCCAATGTGGGGCTCGATCCCAGGACCCTGCAATCATGACCTGAGCCGAAGGCAGACACTTAGCGACTGAGCCACCCAGGCACCTGAGCACGGGCCTTTTTGAAGAAGGTCAATACTTCCTCAGATGGAGTACAAAAGAATATTTTTGTTTTAAGAAAAAGAAAAAGAAAGGAAAGGAAAAAGGAAAAGGAAAAGATAAATGTCTCTTCATAAACCCTGAATTTTCAATGCCATGTGCTTAGGGGTGTTAACATTAAATCACTATTTAGAAAAAAAAAAAAAAACAACAGAGACGAGACATAAAAATAAATGAGAAATTAGAGGACAATAGTAAGGAAATCATTAAAGAAATCGTAATTCTTTTCTGTAGAGAAGCTGACCTTTTCAAAGAAACAGATCAAATGGAAAACAGGTTCCTCTGAATGCCCAGTCTGATAAACACCACCGCTTGTTAATAAAGTGCCAGTTCTGTAGGGCAAATAGTCCAGGCTAAATCACGGGGCTGACGTCAGTCTCTTCTGTGCTCCCTCTTATGTCTGTGTGAGGCAGGGATCTCTGTAGGTTTCTGTATAGGAACATAACCGGCTGTGAATTTAAATCTATGACAGCCCATGTTTCTGGCTGATTAAACTAAGTTGTTTATGGTGTCTGTGGTATGAATTCAACTAGGGAACAATTAAACTATCCATCTCTGGAGCCGGAGGCTCAATGGCATCCACTTCTGACCATTCATCACTTGTTCTGTCCCTTTCCATTGTCATCTCTGCAGCTCCTTGATATGCAGATATTGGCTCCCATTCTGAAATGGGTTCATTTGTCATGATCATCAGGTGACACACATGGAGTACCAGTTAATTCTAGGTTCTGAGTGTCTGTTTTGTGTTGGAACAATTCCTAAAGAAAGTCCATGCTAAGAATGGCAATGGCTCTCTCGCTCTCTCTCCCCCACCTCTCTCATCTCATTTTTCCTTCTAAGCAAACTGTGAGAAAACTATAAGCCCCCAAAATGCCAAATCATAACCTCAGTTTCATGTATGCATTCATTCAAGAACTCTTTTCTAAGCAACACTGTGAGACTCGTCATGTTCTGGATTGTCAAAACTTCAAAGATGAAACAAAAGTCTTGAGCATAAAGGGCCTTAAGATTTTGTGAAGAGGCACACGGAGATGTATATGGCATGGAGCCACACAGGCGATTCCCACGACCCAGTCTGAGGCTGGGTGTCATGGCATCTTTGAGAAGCAGGGCACTGAGAACACCACATTTCTTGGCCTGAGTTATTCACAAGCATCAATATATTTAGCATGTTTATAATGGATATTATTGCATCTCCATTACTGAAAATCTGCTGCTGTGTGTGAGTTTCCCTGAGGTCTTGTTGAATGTTGCATACCATAGAAACAGAGCTAGAGATTTCTTTCTCCCACATCTCTGTTCCTAAGTAGCTATTTATAGGTTGAACTATTTTTGGCAAAAAAATGAATCAAGATTGCATATGAACACTTCAATTGCTGAGTTATAATAGCTATTTTCCAAAGAAAGCTTGAATTCGTGTACTGTCAGAAAGCATCACATGTTCATATAATTATTAATTTTCTCAAAAAATAATGTAGCCTGAATTCAAGCTCTTCAATTATATTTGTGCAAAGAAATATGAAAAGCCATGGAGTTACTCCTGAGTGGCATTGTGGAACCAACAAATTCACCAGAGGCCAAC
This sequence comes from Enhydra lutris kenyoni, assembly GCF_002288905.1. Classification (NCBI taxonomy): domain Eukaryota; kingdom Metazoa; phylum Chordata; class Mammalia; order Carnivora; family Mustelidae; genus Enhydra; species Enhydra lutris. The sequence goes on along the minus strand of NW_019154096.1, from coordinate 34,434,869 downwards.
ACAGCAAACGACTCCCAAGTGATTTCAATCCCACTCCAGATCTAACCACACAAAGAACCCACTCTTCATCCTGGGAGCCCACTTTCTTTCTCTCTGTTTCCTTCAGACTATTTCCCAGATCATAGTGGTGAGCCCTTCCTTCACGAGTTTGAGATCAAGAGGATAGGAGAAGTCTTGCTTATGGAGTACATGTTTTTTGCCATGAGCGGCGCTGGAGACGTTCAGTCTTCACAAAGCAAGGCGTGCATGTGAACATGTGCACAACAAAGACACCAAGATCAGGATGGAGTGAGATAACTCAAAGCAATACAGCTAGCAGCCCCAAGAGCCAGAGATGGAGCCTAAAGACCCAGCTCTCTCTGCTTGTCAAGAGTTCCTGCACGTGGAGAAGCAGCAGAGTCACATGGGAAAGACGGTGTCAACTCAGAGAGCTCCATCCTGCCCTTGGAATCAGGAAGTATATGGAGGTGCTGGTGGAAAACCATCCCAGGGGCCGGGCCACAGCTGCTCACGGACTGACACTAGAGGGCCACCATGTCCCACCTCGTTCCCACTTTCCTAGTGTTAAGGGCAAACGCCTCTGTCACTAATATATATTAACTGATTCAATCGTCACAGCAACCTCATGAAGCACATGCTTGTATTTTCTCCATCTTATAAGTGAGGAAGCTGAGGCCAGAACCATTAAGCAATCTGCAAAAGGTCACACAGCCGGTAAGGAGCCTGTTGGGATTCCAGCTCAAGCAGGCTGGATCTGAGCCATCCTTACACCTCTGCCTTACACAGCATTTCGGGTCTGCTGCCCCAAATCCTATGCACTGCCCTGGCCCTCAGGGGGCCCACCACCAGGGGGTCTATGCCAGTGACAAGCAAGTGACTTTTCGTCAACTCTCATAGGTTCTCAATCACTTATTCTAGAGCAGGTGAATTGGTGGATAATAGGCCAGCTACATAACAGTTGTAATGTTACAAAGTTAAATACTTCTTACAAAAATCCAATCATCTGTCTAGTATATATCCACTCTTGGCAAAACAAAACAAAACAAAACAAAACAAAAAACAACAACAAAAAAACCAACAGTGGAACAACACTGGGCCCTCTTTCTTTCTTCCTTCCTTCCTTCCTTCCTTCCTTTCTTTCTTCCTTTCTTTAGGATTTTATATATTTATTTGACAAATAGAGAGCATAAGTAGGCAGAGCAGCAGGCAGAGGGAGAGGGAAAAGCAAGCCCTCCACTGAGCAGGGAGCCTGATGTGTTGTTTGATCCCAGAACCCTGGGATCATGACCTGAGCCAAAGGCAGATGCTTAACCAACTGAGCCACCCAGACGCCCCAACACTGGGCCACTTTCATTAGAAAGGGCACATATTTTTCAGCTCATTGAGTCCCCACAGCCCTGCCCCCTACTTATGCTTCTACTTATCCCCTGTGGGCAGCTGAGTTTGAGACCCACAACCATACAAGCACAGGTTTGGAATATAGTCCTGGGGATAAAGGTAAAAGATGCCTAACGTACTCAGACCAAAAAAAAAACTTCATGTAAAATACAGAACAAAGCCAACCAACCAACCTCTGCAAAGCCATTTCTACTGTCAAACCTATTCAATAGATAATATAAAAATAAATTAAAAACTATTTCAGGGGCAAGACAAACCTAATGCCCAGCGCCCGTCAGATGAGGGGTGCTGGGGTAGCCTCTCTCCCTCTTCTGCCCTCCCTGGGTTCTCCTATCTGGCCACATCAGGGAGAGCATCCTAGCACCCCATCCAAACTCTCTTGGCAGAAGACGGACTTTAGTCCTTTGGACTCAGTTCCAGGATCTAGTCTAGTGTCCCCATTCTCCTTCCTGTGAACTATATGCTGAGTTGAGGTACAGCAGTGGGGACCAGTGTCCCAGTAGTCAGCTCCACACCCAATTCCATGCCTCTCTTCACCCTCCCAACCAATGCAGCTCAATTTGGTACCAGAATTCTATGTCTGTTGTTTGTGGTGGGCTCAGGCATTTCATGTCAAATGCCAAGGTCTCCCTGAATACCTCTCTTAAGGCCAACAGGGAGTCCTGTGGTCCTAATAATTTCCTATAAACCTGCTCCCTCGGGTTAACTTCTGTTTTCTTCCTGCACCCCATTCAGCAATCGTGCTTTCTCCATCTGCATTCATGACTGAGCATCTCATGGCCACAATTCATCCCAGGTGGAGACTGGCTCAGGAGCCTTCACAATGAGAATGCAAGCAGTTAAAATAAAAGGAAGCCACGTGAACTCTTTTCTAATGAAAATGTTGCTGGAAGTCTCATCTGCAAAATGAAAGTGAAGTGGCAGTCTGAGAGGGCTTCCCATTCTGGGATCTGTTCCCCAAAGGTAGCAATACACTGCATTCAGGGTCTCAGGGTCCGTGAGTGACAGCCTCAGGGCATGGCGCCTCAAGCCACTCTCCCAATGACCAGCACGTGCAAACACATGGCTTCTCCTTTCTCTACCCAGAATGTGGTAAGAGCTCCAGGATGTCACTCCAAGACTTCCAGTTCATAAAAGCACCAATTTAATCTCACACCTCTGTGGTGCCTGGGTGGCTCAGTCAGTTAAGCATCTGACTGTTGATTTTGGCTCAGGTCATGACCTCAGGATCATGAGATTGAGCCCGTGTCCATTTCCATCCTGCATGGAGCCTCCTTGGGATTCTCTCTCTCCCTCTCCCTCTGCCCCTCACCAACACCCATCTGTCTAAAATAAATAAAGTGTTTAAACTCGCAACTTTTTCCATAATTTACAATGTCAGAAAGTTTTCAATAAAGAGCCATGTTACACATGAGAGAAAAATAAGATAAAAAAAATAAGATCTATTTAATCAAGCCACAATTATCAGACAATACCAGTTATTCTTAGTGTTTCTGTTTCTGGGTCCAAAGGTCTGCCCCTGGCAAACAGACATCGGTCTGCTCTGGGTGGCCCTGCTGGCACAGGATGGTCACTGGGGACTTGTAAAAGCTGCAACTTTTTTTCACTTAATTGCCCATGTCTCATGCAAAGGAGCTATTAGAGTACTCCTTGCTAATACAGAGATAAATAATTGCCTTATTGGGAACCTTCCTAAGAGCACAGGAAATGCAGGATGAGTGAGTACGGAAGCTATGTAAAGCAGCTACTTTATTACTATGGAGTCCAAAGGTAGATGAAAGACCTTGCCAAAAGTTTTTGCAGAGCTCCCAAAGCCATACCTCCAAAATGCCTGTAATTACTGTTAAAAGCACAAGGACTGTGGTTAGGTCAATATATAACTGAACTGCAGGGTAATATTTTTCATTATCTTTTACAGCATTTTTTAAAGATTTTATTTATTCATTTGCTAACGAGAGAGAACAAGTTGAGTGGTAGAGGGAAAGGGAGAGGCAGACTCCATGCTGAGCAGGGAGCAGGACTCAGAGCTGGATCCAGGGACCAGGAGATCATGACCTGAGCCAGAGGCGGCGCTTAATTGAATGAGCCACCCAGGTGCCCCTCAAAGCATTTCTTTAAGCTTTGCACAAACCACGAAGAAAAGGTCATCTGATATCTGGCAGTGAATATTGCTGGGGGCAAGAAGGAAACATTTGGGATAAGGTCTTTTCTGGAAGGAGATTTTCCAAGAACAAGGTTGTACCACATTGTCAAAAGAGGACCCGGAAGAAACTGTCACATGACCTGCTGAGCCAAAGGGAACCCAACTGTTTAAATGACCTCTATTTCTTGTTCTACTTACTATCCTTCTATAAATTTCAGTGTTATTATACACTGCACTGCCTTTATTAATATATGTTTAGAAAATAAGGATCCTTCGCTCAACTTTTCCCTCTGATTGGATAGGGGAAAGAGAAGTTCTGAGATGCTACCTTTCTCCCTCTTCTCCCCTTCCCCTTACTTTGTTTTATGTAAGTACTTACCGCAACTGTTAGTTAGCATTGCTCCTAATCCCCACTCAATCCCCCCTCAGAGATCCTGAGAAAACTGGTGCCAAACCAGCCTGGAGACTCCACTCATTCAAGTTAAGTTATTCCAATCTCATTGACCTCTCATTTACTTTAAGAAGTAGATTCAATAGCATAGTATGCGTTCACTCTATTTGGAGAACTCTCCAGAAGTAATGGAAAGGCCATTACTTATTGCAGTAAGCTGAGGATAGAAGAGATTTTACTGTCTCTCAGGATAACTAGTTTCGATTGATCTAGTTTAGCTGTAAAAACATGTTGCCAAGGTTAATTATAACTCATCAATCACACCGACACGTGGCATTCACTGATGGAGACAGCCCCACATATTTGTTTGAGGTATGCAAACAACATCGTAAGAGATCAGTTATAATAATCTTGCACTCCATGTTCACTGTCAGGAAAATGTGATTTAAGGAAAATAGTTTACCCACCCCAAATGTATTAACACAAGACAACTTTACTTTTTTTTTTTATTCTTTATAAAGAAAATCAACACAGCTAACAGAAATCGGTTGACAAGTATAAAAGGTTTTCAGTCAGTTTAATCTCCATGAAGTGTTTATTGATGTGGTGTGAAGCCAAAACATTATTTAGATAAATGCCTTTATTGTCTATGTGGATTTGGGGAAAAGAATCAGATGGGTTTTTTATGGTTTCATTCTAGGTAAACTTTTAAAAAAGATTGCAAACAAGTCAAAACTAGTTTCAGTGTGATGGTCCTTTTCAGCAGGTGCTGGCACTGATGAAAAACTTGGGAGACGTGTAATCAAATCAAGGGGTGTCTTCCAAGGCCAGGAGATATTTCCTTTACCGCAGTTTGAGTCAAATGACCAGCATGTACACTGCAGCCTGAGGTTTTATTTGTTTATTTGTTAGTGACCTCTCCAGAAAAAAAAAAAAAAATCCCTCCATTCATTCATTCATTCATTCAATACTATGAGACCTTCTCTACTGGGCACTGAACTAAGTTCTGTGAGATCGGCACTCAACAAGCCAGGTATGGTTTCCATTTCCATACAGCTGACAGTCTCCTAAGGAAGACAAACCTTTAAATAAATGACTCCAATAAAGTATGTTGTGAATCATTATCCGAGAAGCATAGGGTGCTATTTGGGGAAACCAAAGCAGACACCTAACTCATCTCAGGGGTCAGTAAGCTGCCCCGGTGGAAGTACTTTTAAGTTTGTGTTTAAAGATAACTCGCAGGTTGTCAAGGCAAAGAGAAAAGAGGATGGTAGACCCCATACAGAGATGGTCAGGGTTTCTTACATTTTCTTTAGCCATGAGGTACCCTCAGCCAAATCACCAGGCCATGTGTGGAATAGAGAGCAGTGACTATAGTCAAGGACAAGGGGCTTAGCCAGAAAAAAAAAAAAGAACAAAAAAAAGAGGGTCAAAACGAAGAACTAAACACCATGCTTTTCCAGTCACTTTAGAACCTGTTTCTCATTTCACACAGTCCAGCACTGGCTCTCAAATCAATTTGTTAACCAAACCAGCATGAAAGTGCTCACTCACTCTGCTCATGTCAATTCTGATTGCATGGACCTCTATGAGAGAAAACTTTTTGCTATTAGTGGCACAAATGGGCCTGCCAGAGGGCATCTTCAATGGAAGAGAGGAAATAGGGGGAAACGGGTGGAAGAATCATTAGGCTCTAGACTCCAGGTACCACTAAGACCTCGAGATGACCCTTCTCTACCTAAAGCCATTCCATCTCCTTCAGCACCACCCACTACAGAAGCAGAAAACACTGACTCAGCACGTTGCACCAGTCTTGGGCAATTCTTCCATGCACATGCACTTTCTCCCAGCCTCAGGTTGAACTGCAGGATTTTGTAATGCCATGCAGTCAGAATACATTCATATACATATTCCATCATTTGGAAATGTGCAGTGCCTTGGAGATTTAGATAACTTCGAGGCAGGTCCTATTTTCAAAATATGGACAAGTCTAAGTCCAGCCCCAAAACCTTCATAAATTTCTGTCCTGTTCATCCAGACACATATGTGTGGCACTCTAACTCCAACTCCTCCTTCATAGCTTCAAAGACATACAGTGATGTTTGAAGTATACTGAAGACTCAAAGGAATAAGGCAAGAAATCACATTTTATGACACTGTGCCTATCATCAGCTTTGGTTTCCTTCAAAGCTCTCCAAAGGCTGAGAAAAGGAAAAGAAGACCAGTCTGCTTTTCTCAGTGGGCCCTAAAAGGGACACAATGTCATGTCCAGGAATTCTGATGAAGAAAATAATCATGTTCCTAAATACTCATGGTAGCCAGAATCCAGCTTAAGCATTAAAAATATCTACCTAAAGATTAAACTTTAAGCATCTCTAGAGAGTTCCTGCAAGGTCACTGCAACATTAGTGCCATGATATAACCAGACCAGCATGGAACAACAGGATCCTTTAGCAGGGGTCTGAGGCCTAGATGAAGGCTGATAGGAAAGGAACATGTGCATGAATGCATCCAGGGAGGGACAGCTACTCTTAGGACTACTAGTTCTTGAATTTTACTATACCCCCTAGTGTGAAGAAAATGACTATCTATCTCCAAAGTAGAGATTAGTAGTGATCATTTACAATTAGTATATATTAATGCATATATATGTAACTGCTTGAGTTATCTTTAAGTAAAACAAAAATGATTCAGACTACAATATGGCTTTTATCGTTTGATCATTTGATCATAAAATTATCTGAACCAGCTGCCCTTAACCTACACTTAAAATCATGACAGTGAGAAACATAAATAAGAGTCTTTCCTGGGCTAAGAATCTGTATTTTCTCCCCACTTCTGTTATAGTTCAAAATAAGCACGTATTAACCACTGAAAGGTCACTTGTAGGTTGAAGGTTTCAAAAGGACATGGAAATATCACATATTCTTGTGCAAGAAAGTTAAAAACGACTCTCTGCTACAGAGCATTTGAAACTTGTATGATGATGTCATCACTAATGACAAAGAAGGCATTTTTTATTACGAAGAAAACACATTATTGTCTTGGGACGCCTGGATGGCTCAGTCAGTTAAGCCTCTGCCTTCAGCTCAGGTCATGATCCCAGAGTCCTGGGATGGAGCCCTGCATCGGGCTCCCTGTTCAGCAGCAAGTCTGTTTCTCCCTCTGCCTTCCATTTCCCCTGCTTGTGTTCACACACTCTCTCTCTCTCTCTCTCTCTCTAAATCTAATAAATAAATAAAATCTTTAAAAAATACATTGTTGTCTTTATAATTTTTAAAGTGTATAGGACACTTCAGGAAATTTTCTTCAAAAGTTTAAGATTTAGCCTAGTGCCAAAAAAGGAAGTGCACTTTCTAATTGACAGGTGTCAAGGGTTTTAAAACAATACTCTGAGCTAGACACGTACAAAGTCCAATTCAAAAATATTTGAGTGTTTATTATGTGCTAGACACTACAGACATAAAGATGACTATGTTGTTTTTTCTGTGCTCAAGGATTTCATAGAATAATATTTATCTAACTGTACATCAACTTTTAAAATGATACTGCACAATTTATATATCATCATCTATGCAGAAAGAATAAAAATATGGTATTTACTACTGTTTACAGGTTAGCTTTTCTGAACTCTTTACTGAAAAAGCTTAAAACACTGGTTTGCATTATTCAGTGTTATCCTGTACTACATTTCTCTGTGACAATGCAAAGCAAAATCATGTTGAAAATGTGCTGGTGAGTTCCTTTACCCCTTCCTTTACCCTTCCTAGAGGAAGAGACTTATAAAAACACCAGCCAAGTATAAAGATAACCTTTGGAAATACAAAAATTCTTTTCCTATTAGCATTTAATATTTTTCATGAACCATACTTCCACATTTTAGAATCAGTTTATTCAAATGTTGTAGAATGGCAGTTCATTTAAATTAAATGTAAAATACCCTAATGTTTTAAACAAATGTAAACATTCTTGGACAGGTATTTGTAGTATATTTCTTGTTTACATTACTACCTTGAGTTAATGGATTTATATGCAAATCAGTCCCGATTACCTACTCATGTCTATTATGCTTAAATAATATTTTCCCTGGTAAGTATTTTGGAAAATGAACTCTGCATGAATAAAATGAACTTATTGTTTCCATTAAGTAAATAGGTCATCATCTTAGTTAAAATTGGGTTCTATGCACAGTATGCATAAACATATCTAGTTCTTAGAGGACTGTGATATCTACTACTTACTTTTGCAGAATATGTGTATATTAAACTTTAATAACATCACATGCTAGGTGATTATTTTCTCTGCTAGACATAGGTGATTCATAGCATCACTGAAAGGATGAACTATATTTGGATTTTTCCTAAATTGCAAGTTAAAACACAATCATGTCTAACATACTTTATATTCTTTCTCACAAAATCAATTTTTCTTCAAATATAACAAATACAATTATGACTTTTGATATTTTTGAAAGATGGCCTTTATAGTAGAAGTACATGAAGGGGTTAATTCATAAATACAAGAGTCAGTATTTCTGTTTTAAGATAATTCCCTACCCAACACCTGAAACAGACAGGTCCTGGACTCTGGATACCCAGATTGCAACTGATTCTCTCGCTGAAAGTCTCCTTAATCTAGCACTGCGTATCTTTCACTGGCCTTCTGCTGCAAGGAAAGCTAGACTCTCATTAAGAAGCAGAATCTAACTTTTCAGGACGTGTCAGTCCCTGCCTTCTAGAAAATTCACATTTCAATATCCTATAAATAAAGAACAAGTAGATACTGTTTTCTCTGCAATTTCAGACAACAGAGATGAATCTAAGGTAAACTTCAAAATCTTTTCTAACCCTATGCACATTGGACAACTCTGGGAAAATTCCAGTAAAAAGAAGCCAGTGACTTCCCACAGAAGATAATGGATTGAGAATGCATTTAACCTACATGGAATAATGTTGATAAATTAAGAAACAGATCTACAAGGGTAGCTTTAATGCCATGAAAAGAACTTTAACAATAGTTATCTCTGTGGTATTGGATTCAGAGTTATAGGGAGACAGTCAAACTCAACTTCAATTTTTTTGAATTATTTTACTTTTAACTATATGAGCAAGAAACATTTTTATATAAACAAAATATTGTTTTATATAGAATATAATACTGTATGTTTGCTTTCAAAGAATAATAGAACCGGATGGGGCACTGAAAAATCATCTGGTCTGCCCCAACCTCCTATAGTCTGTCAGGGGGGTGTTCAGGTATTTCCTGAATCTTGATAATGGAGACAATCGAAAATGTTCAGACCCATTGTGATGAGATAGGAGGGAGATAGACAAAGTAGAGATTTTCCATCTGAGTCAGTTAAAAGCTTTAAAAAAGAGCGAGAGACCAATCTTCCTAAAGCATCATGATACTCTAGATGGAGCAAGAGAAAAGAGTCCATGGAGAGAACCAGGTTGGAGTGCAAGAAAACTAACTGAAATCAGAGAGGGGCAGCAGAGGCTAGTGTATGAACAAAGCCAGGGGTCTGGAACTGGGAAGGAATGGCTTTCAAAAGAGCTCCCATCTTGGGGCACCTGTGTGGCTCCGTTCGTGAAGCGTCTGCCTTCAATTCAGGCCATGATTCTAGGGTCCTGGGACGGAACCCCTGCATGGCATGGGGGGGGGGTTTCCCTTGCTCAGCAGGGGCCTACTTATCCCTCTCCTCCCCATTCATGCTCTCTCTCTCTCAAATAAACAAATAAAATCTTTTTTTTTTTTTTTTAAGAGCTCCTATCCTAGTTCTGTGCTTTGTACATGTTTGTTCCAGGTTATCGGATCAAATGAGTAATAAATGAAAATTGCAACAGAACTGATGGCTTATGAAATACCATTATGGCTTATCAACAAAAATAACCATAAAATAAACCCACCTAAATAATGTAAAATTTTGTCTTTTAACATGTTTACTAATTACCTAATTAGACTTAGTTTTATCTCTTTAACAATGCCAGGGCCTTATACTGGCATAGTCCATAGAAAGTGTTTCTAAAGAAACAGTAGGAATGGAGTATTTCTTAATTTTTAAATTAGTCTTTCTTGGTAAGCAGTATGTTCTCATCATAGTCATATTCTTGCCTCTAGTGAAAGAATCAAACACACATATACAATATCTATTTTCATTCATTTATGCTCTTAGAGGAAGTGCATAAAACTAAAACTTTAGAAAGGAAGGCACCCATGAAAGCTAACAATAATTCTAAAGCCAGGGGCACCTGGGTGGCTCAGTGGGTAAAGCCTCTGCCTTCAGCTCATGTCAGGATCTCAGGGTCCTGGGATCCAGCCCCACATCGGGCTCTCTGCTCAGCAGGGAACCTGCTTCCCTTCCTCTCTCTCTGCCTGCCTCTCTGCCTACCTGTGATCTCTGTCTGTCAAATAAATAAATAAAATCTTTAAAAAAAAATTCTAAAACCAACAGCTAATTCTTCCCTTAGAATGGGAATTCAGACTTGAAATGAAGGTTGTGGATTTTGCTTTAGCTCACTCAGTCTTCGAGCCAGCCTTGAACGTTCAGTGAAAGACACGTCAATGATCTTAAGAGACTTTTCTAGACACCCCTCCACCTTATTTTGGTTCACTAACAATTCTGCATGCACAATCACAGACGGTGTGTCAGCGTTCTCTTCTATGACTCTGAATAGTTATTTTCTATTCGTTGACAACATTTCAGAAATCATTTTTTTTATTTTAAAATTAACATGAAATTTGTGAGAAATATATTTTCTCTCCTCTTCAAATCCTCTCTGAAATCACAGTCACTGTGGGAGGTAAAAAAGCCACACAATCACAAATTGGGTGTTTTGGTTCATAAGGAAGTTGCAATCATCTTACAGCTTTATTCTTCTCCAAAGAACTTACAATTAAGTTCTTTTCCACCTCAATCACAGGTTTTTGAAAAGTGAGTGATATTGGCGGGGAGTGAGGAAAGAGTGTGCTTCGGGGTTAGTCTGGCTCATTTCCATTATCAACAAGTTTTATTCTTGGCAGTGTTAAGGGACTCAGAGGCAGACACTAGTTTCAAAGGAAAGAACAACTTGTGGTATTCCTTGCTCTGCCTAGGATTTTGATGATCTCGGTTCCTTCTACACGGATTACCTCTTATTCTAAGTGCCTTTCTTTTTTTTTTTTTTTTTTAAAGATTTTATTTATTTATTTGACAGGCAGAGATCACAAGTAGGCAGAGAGGCAGGCAGAGAGAGAGAGAGGAGGAAGCAGACTCCCTGCTGAGCAGAGAGCCTGATGCGGGGCTCGATCCCAGGACCCTGGGATCATGACCTGAGCCGAAGGCAGAGGCTTAACCCACTGAGCCACCCAGGCGCCCCTAAGTGCCTTTCTTAATCACTATTATCCTTTCAGAGTTCGCCCAATGAATTTATGTAAAAAAGAGTATTTTTGTAAGTGAAACCACATATTATGAACATATTACGAAAAACACTGGGGTGCCTGGGTGGCTCAGTGAAATATCTGCCTTTGGCTCAGGTCATGATATCGGGGTCCTGGGAATCAAGCCCCACATTGGGCTCCACAATTAGCAGGGAATCTGCTTCTCCTTCTGCCCCTCCCCACCTCTCTCTCCTCCCTCTCTCTGTCTCAAATAAATAAAATAAATAAATAAAATCTTTAAAAAATATTAAAATGGGCTTAAATATGCTATAAGTATGTTAGAGATTTCAAAGTTTGTTCAAGATATTGTTTGATTCGTTTTCTTCAACTGAATGCAATTTCAAAGGGCCCATGAAAGTTCCATGGTTTATAATTAATAAAAATATATCACATTCACTTTAAATGTTTTAAAATATGTTTTTAAAACCGTAAGGCATACAAAAATAATTTAACTAGGTTGTTTGAAGGAAAGCAGAAAGTGTGAATAAATCATTCTTCTTGTACTTTCCTGGCCCTAGATCTGAAGAATTGATATTAATATCTAATCTATAGAATAATTTTTCCAGCTTAGGGTAAATGTCCTAGAATATGACTAAGCAGCCGAACAGAGAGCAATAAATGTGTGTAGATGGAGAGTAAGAAGAGGTCAAATAAAGATATAATGATTTATAACAGTGAAGAGTAATAAAAAATTGCACAAAAATGCATACGTCCAGTAAATGTAATGTCGGATGGAACACTGCTCCAGAACTGGATACCCGTATTTGAAATGAAAGGAAATTTCAGAGTCTACAAGAGAAATTCAGAGAAAACTCCAACTTAAAAATTGGGGGTAGGGGACAAAAATCAGAGGCAATTGTGAAATCATTAGAATCTTCACTCAGATGACCAATGCAGATTATACAGTTCTCCCTAAGTATTTACTGACTTATCAGCTTAAAGAGACTGATAGTTTGAAGGTCATAGTAGACCTCCTAAAGAAAAAGCAAGGTAACCCAAAAACAGCAGAAACAATTTATCAAAAATTCTATGCTGATTTCTTCTTGACTTCACAAAAGACAGAAATACAAAGAGGAAACAGTATAGCTTTGAGGGAGAGAAACTAATAAATAATGTGGTAGATCACAGCCACATTGAAAATATTTGTCAGGGTAAGGGAAACATATGAAGAGATACATTAAAAGCCAACTCAAAGGTTTTTGATTTCAGAAACAAAAACATATAAGCAGATAAACCCTCTGTTTAAAAAAAAAAAAATCTGAATCCAGAAAACAGATAAATCTCCAGTGATTATTCACTCCATCAACTATTTAACCATGAAAGTTCTCATAACGCTAGCTCTACCAGCCTTCAGTCTTTACTTACAACAAAAACTAAAACTAAAACTTTTTCTTACTACCATTTTCATAATGTTCTAGTGGCTTCCCATTGCACTGAATAAAATCCAAACTCCTTATCCCACCTACAATATCCACCATGACTACCCTGCCCATCTCTCCAGCATCTGTTTTAACACTCTTTTCCAAGTGCTTGGCACCCACCACTGGGCCGTTTCTACCTTCCTTATTTGGGTTGAATCACTTGCTTTGCCCTCCACCTGAAGGGCTTAGAATCTGTATATTTTTGCCTGGCTCATTATCATCATTTGAGTATCAGCTCAAATGTGGCCATACCATTCCACACAATTCAAAAATGGCGACTCATACCACACCATGATCACCTGTACTCTATTACCTTTTCTTCATAGAAAACACCAACATCTAAAATTACAGCATGGTTATTTGTTTGCTCACTGGATCATCCAGCTTCCGTTTCCATAAGACAATCTCTACAAGAAAACTGGCCTCATCTCTTCTGCACACTATAGTGGCTCTGGGGTCTAGAACTGATTTTGGCCCCAGCAAACACCCAAAATAGTTCTTGAATGAATAAATGACTACTTCTGAATAACCCATCTCAAGGCATTTAATGTTTTCAGGAAAGGAATAAGAAAACCCCAAATATCCAAACTATGTGAATTTAAGAGAATAGATGTTGTTAGAAAGGTACTAAGTTCTAAATAACATCCACACTATCCATCTTCTAAATTTGATGCAATAAATATTAATAGAAGCACCAAGGCTCAGGGCGCCTGATGGCTCAGCAGGTTAGGTGTCTGCCTTCAGCTCAGGTCATGATCCCAAGGTCCTGGGTTCCAGTGCTGCATCAGACTCCGTGCTCAGTGGGAGCCTGCTTCTCCCTTGCCCTCTGCTCCTCCTCTCCCACTGGTGCTCATGCTGTCTCTCTCTCTCTCTCTCTCTCTCTCTCAATAAATAAATAAATAATCTTTAAAGAAGAAGAAGAAGAAGAAGAAGCAGCAGCAGAAACAGAAGCAGCAGCAGCAGCAACATCAAGGCTCTGTCCTCACAGCATCAGTTCATACTAGTTGGTGGGGAGCAACAGTAAATCAGCAGTATTTCTTATAGAACTCCAACCAATTAGAATTAATTAGTTAGTAGTTGTGATGCTATTTAACATTTAGTCAAGGGGTCATTTCATCATCTTATAGGTTTAGACAGTGAGTACAGAGGTAAGGAATAAGAGGCAAAGGAGTTTTAATAGTTTTAAGGGATTTTCTTTTTTTTTTTAAGATTTTATTTATTTGACAGAGAAAGAGATGGATTACAAGTAGGCAGAGAGGCAGGCAGAGAGAGAGGGGGAAGCAGGCTCCCTGCTAAGCAGAGAGCCCAATGTGGGGCTCAATCCCAGGACCCTGGGATCATGACCTGAGCCGAAGGCAGAGACTTAATCCACTGAGCCACCCAGGCACGCCTAAGGGATTTTCTTAATTGTTATTCCATGTAATATTTATAAGGACAGCTACCATTTATTGAGCCAAATACTATGCAAAGTGTTCTATTATACATGTTTTCCTTTAATTTTGATAACAGCCCTGAGAAATAACATTGTGATCCCTGTTTTTAAGAGAAAAAAGTTGAAGCTTGGGGAGGTCAAGTTAGCTACCCAAAGCACACAGCTAGTGAGTGGTGGCACTGGGATTCAAGCATCACTTACAGACCTTGTTCGTATTAAACCAGGGGTCCTCACATTGAAGGTTTTCATGAATAGATATTCACAAGGACCACATGTTTTCCTTCTTATGAGAGAATTCCCCCTGATCCCTCCATCTGGTCTTTATACCTCAAAATCTAAGAACTTACCCCTAACCTTGCAGTCACTGCTACAAATCAGTATATTTCCTCTGATCCAGACATGACTTTCTCAAGTCAAAGTCATGAAGGTTTCTTATCATTCCCGCTCTAAGTTCCTGCCTGTTAATATCACTCTTGGAATAAGGCATGGCTTTCATCTTGGAATGAAGAAGGGAAAACTAGCTATCATGATTAGAATAAAACCAAAATTGATAATTCAAGGTGTGTCTATTTATTTGTGATTTTATCAAAATGCACTGAAGAACTATAGTATAAAATATACTGCATATACAGGAGATAATACTTGATAAAAATTCTCCCATGCACTCAGCTTGGATCTATGGCAGACATTGCTTACTTCATCACATTATTTTCTATTGAAGCCAAGCAGATACTGGCCTCAGAGTCCTTATAATCTCCCTAAGAGGCTACCAACATCAGTCAGCATTGACACAAGGAATGAAACAGTTTGCTGTATCTTTGGATGAGGAAATGAAAGTTAAGCAGGTTTTGAAGAATGAATTATATTCGGTTTTGCAGTAACGAGAGAAAGGATATATTAGGTAGAATCAGTATTATAGAAGAAATCACTAGAAAAACAGACTTTGTAACAGCAATATTGTGTATGGGGTAGTTAAAAAAAAAAGGTGAATGGTCAAGGTGTCAAGGAGGGTCCTAAATGCCTCATGATGTATTAAAAGTGTGCTTTCTTGGGGCACCTGGGTGGCTCAGGGGCTTAAGCTTCTTTCTTCGGCTCAGGTCATGATCTCAGGGTCCTGAGATGGAGCCCTGCATCGGGCTCTCTGCTCAGGGGCGAGCCTGTTTCCTCCTCTCTCCCTCTCTGCCTGCTTGTGATCTCTCTCTCTGTCAAATAAATACAAAAAATCTTAAAAAAAAAAAAAAAAGTGTGCTTTCTTAATCTCACCAAACAAACTGAGGGTTGCTGGGGGGTGGGAAGGTAGGGATAAGGTGTCTGGGTGGTGGACATTGGGGAGGGGTATGTGCTATGGTGAGTGCTGTGAAATGTGTAAGCCTGATGATTCACAGACCTGTACCCCTGGGGCAAATAATATGTAACATGTTAATTAAAAAATAAAATAAATAAATTAAAAAGTGTGCTTTCTGAGCAAAACAGGGGCATATTTATACCAGTTTCTTAAGAGAATAAGGCAGAACCTGACAATAGAATGAAGTCTGCGGGAGAAAGGGAAACTGTATCAACCCGTTAAATGGCAATGATTAAAATCAGGTGAATGACCATATGATTATGCAGTTGTCCCCAGCTCCGGCAAGGTGACAAGGAAATGGATGTATTCCAAAGGCCCCCCCCCTCCCCTCGTTAGGACATGGCCAGTGATCAGTCACATGGAGTAAGGAAAAGAGGAGATAAATAAAAGTCCTGCAGTTCTAGCTAACAATGTTTAAGAGTCTGCCAAACACTCGTGTGGGCATTTACACTAACTCATTTCGTTTTCACAAAAATTCTATGAAATAGACAATTTGTATTTTATAGACGAGGCATGTTGAAGTATGGAGACGTCGGGCCAACTCCAAGACTCGTGCATTAAGTATGTGACTAAGAGAGGACTGAAGCCTAACTCGACCCATGCACCAAACTGATGGTTTGGGCCAGCAACAGCAGCAGCACCCAGAATCCCGCTAGAAACGCAAATTCTCGGCCCCCACCCTAGGCCTGTTGGATCAGAAACTGCCATGTGTGGGGCTCCAGGAGCGTGTGCATTCACACAGTGGTTTTGATCTCACTAAGGTTTGAGAGGTACTGCCCTAAACCACTATATATATATTTTTTCCTTTTTTTCTTCTTTTCTACCCATTTATTCTTGAAGTAAGATTGACACAAAGCCCTGGGCAAGTTTAAGGTGAACACCATGCTGATCTGATGCATTTATAAATTGCAAAGTGACTGCCACCACAGAATATACTACATATATTTCACAGCAGGTTTAACCTGAGATGTAACGCCTGCATGATGAAGAGGCTGGACAGACTTTAAAGAGTTGAAAGGAGAAACTGTTTAGAGAAACGATGAGTTTGCCACCATCCTTGTTGAGTCGGGGACAAGGAGATGATCAGTGAGTAGTGAGTGAGAAATGCAAGGCTGAGACTTGAGAGAGCCTGATGCTAGGGACAAGAGTGAGCTCTGTATTCACACAGTGCATTAGCCGGAATCTGGCACGTGGATGAACTCTCCAAAGCCTTTTCTAGAAAAGGTCCAAGGGCAGAACATGAGGGTTGTTTTCACTTGTGGAAATGCAATAGAAATAATATCCAGAACTAGAACGATGGAGCCATGAGGAAGAATCCACTCTCACCTTGTAAGCCAAGACTCTGTCAGGCCCTTAGAAAACCACCTCTTGTTAGAGGCTGCAGTGAAACTGAAGAATTAAGGGAGATGAGAATTTCTAGAAAGAGCTGATCAAAGAGTGACTAGCATCAGAGGAAGGCTAAGAAAGGATCCCTGAACTTATAAATATATTCACTGAATTTTTTGGAGAAACTACTATCAGAAGGATGCAGAGGGAAAGACCATTTTAAAGGACTGTCATGAGAGTGCATTTAAAGAAGTGGTAGGTGGCAAAGAGAGACGAGATTTTTGAGAAGTTTAGCAGTGAAGGGAAAGAATTAACAGGGAGTGGTGACAGCAGGGCAAATCTGCAAAAAGGCTGCCAGCTGTGAAGGGATGATGACATTCACGCTGAGTATCACAAAGTGTCTCCCATGCAAACAGCCTTGGTCCTTTTCCTCAGGGAAGGCTGGGATTAGAGAATCATCATCCCCTCATCCAACCCCTCATCCCACCACCCCAAAGAAACACTAAAATCAGTCCTTGCTTCCAGTAATCCAGTCCTCTGTTAGACAAGAAGGAAAAGATAATGGAACACCTCAGCTCTCCATGGTATTTAGAGGATAGTACAATGAGAAAGGAACATGTGTCCAGTCAGAGATAAAGTTGACTCTATCTTGCAACATTATTTTATATTCATGTGATGCCAGTAGAACCTATTTTTTAAATAGACAACCAGAATCCAGAAAAGGAAGCTTGAGAAAATCTATGAAAGGGAGAGATGAAAGACTCTTTTTTTTTTTTTTTAATAGGAGATATTGTGATTTTCAAATAGGGGTACTTTGTAAGGGAAGATGACCTTTTCAGAGTGGAGGGATGTGGGGCGGGGAGGGTGTTGAGATGTCAGGGGCATAGATTTTACCAGAGTGGGAGAAACTGTTCTTGATGCAGCATAAGAAGGAAACAGAGAATACTCTGTGGCCAACCACACTGAGTTCTTAGTCCATATGTGTTCTCTACTCTAAGCAATGAAGTGAGGAAAATATTTAGCAGCTGGAAGCCTCAGGTTTCTTGAAGCCCCAGTGTCCTCTTCTGCAAAATGAGAATGATAACAACATCCTTAGAAAATAATAGTATCTCATACGCGTTACCACAAAGATTAAGTGACGGCTTACTCCAGGAGGGAAATAGGTATGATTTCCTGTCCACTCTTCACTTCCTATTCCATGAGCTCAGGAAGAGAGCAGTGAGGAGTGGCAAGGATTTCTTCAAAATATGTTCCATGAGAAAGAGCCGTTCACAAACAAAGAGGAACTCACTCATATTCATGTAATACAATTTGCCTATCCTACAATGCCATTTCTCCAAAATTTGCATTTTATAATAGAATACTTTTTTTAACCCTTTTCTCAGAGCATACAGCCAATCTGTTATTAAATTTTTAAAGGAATTCTGTGGAGACAGGTGTCCCTTCAATTAATGTTATCTCAAATGACTTTCTGCAGTAGGACAGGCTGCCCTCCATGACGGTAGAGGACAGAATTCACCTTCTGTCCAGAGAGAAGGCAAAGTATCCCACAGACCTCTCTGTGTGCAGGCTGAGTAACAGGTTTCCATAAGGATACAAATTTAATGACCTCATCCAGCGGAGAACTAATTAAACTAACACATCAATGGTAAAGATTGAAATGCTGAGCAAATCATGGTTTATTTCTGAATTGACAAGCGCCAATAATAGCCATTCCATATGTGGGTTTTTCTCAGCTATGAAGAATGTGTCTGCAGAGGCTTACATGCAGACGCCAGAGCAGGGGAAGAAACAAAGAGGCTGTCTACATGTGATGTTTACCTTGCCGGGTATCCCCCGTGCACACGTGTTTCAGCCATCTCCTGGCCCCGGCAAAATTCCTCCACCACAGCCCTGATCCTGCACTGGGTCTCACCAAGGCACAAACTCTGTACAAAGTTGGGACATTGCTGTGTGTGTGTGTGTGTGTGCGCGCTCACACTTGTGTGCATGCATGTGTTTGTGTGAACGTGTGTGCCAGGGCTGGTCTGCAGACACTGTGCCACTGAAACAAAGTTCAGAATTCTAAAAAAGAGATCAGTGTTAGAGGGCTGCGGCAGCCAATCTGTTTGTTTAATCAAAGAATTTTGGACAGAATTAGAGTCCTAGATTTAGTACTAGTCTTAACCCAAGTTACATGTAAGAATCATCTCGGGAAATTTGAAAATCACTGAGGCCAGGATCCCAGAGATTCTGATTTCATTATTCTGGGATAGAATCAGGATATTTATTATTAATGTTCCCGCTGATTCTACTCCGACACAAGCTCTGAGAATAATTCCTTAGACTCTAGAGCAGAGGCAATGTGAGTTCTAAGTTCCTAAGATCAAATAGGGATCCCGAGCTAAGAGAAACTATAGAAAATTCAGGCTCTGGTATGCAAGGGCTTGACATTAATTGCCTTTATGGCTGCTGAGAAATGGTTCTTTCTCTTTCTCTATGGGGACAGCTCATGGCCTGAGTTTAGAAGATCGGAAGGTACCAGGTTCTTGACACAACTCCCTGATTGCATCACCCAGCTGGGACTCTCTTCCCCGCCCAAGGTGGGGAAAATTGTACTGAATCCTGGATTTTCCTACCCACAGTGCTATGGGTGATACAGACATACTTGATCAGTTTTATAAAAGAAGCACCTCCATTGATAGGAGAGCAATAGCTCTCAGCTAACTAGAGTTCAGAATCTCAGTCCTGACCCTGACAGTTTATTTAGGCTGGTCCTCCAAAGTCTTTGCTCAAATGAGTCAAAAGTAGATCTGACGGGAGTCAAATGGAGGCCCACTGAACTCTGAATGCTCGAGGCCCCTAGGACTCCATGGGGCTCCATTTGACTCCAACACTCTGACCCACCTTTAAAGAACTAAGAGACAATTGCCCCAATGGGGTTATAATTAGAACAGATCATCCCCTCCTGCCCCTGCAACACAAATAAAACACTGATAGGCCTATTTCCATGAGACTCTATGTCTGTTCTCTTAGATCCTGGCAGGGAGCCCAAGAGTCCCAAGTCAACTCTATTCATCAGGACTCATTGACATATACTATTCTCAATATCTTCTCATGGAGCTCAAGCTCCTATATTTTCTAGATTCCCCACCCCTTCTGGCACTCTGAATGGGCGCTTCTCCTCCTGGAAGAGAAAATCAGTTAATCCCTGGGAACTCGTCTCTGAAGTGCTCTTGAAAAATGGATTTTTTCCTCTCTACATTTGCCACTAGTCTTGCAGTTCCAATAGGGACACTTCACACTCCCTATTACTACATCCTCTCCTACCCCCATTGCCTAAAACTAAAATCTTCACCACCAATGAACTCTTATCTCTGTTATTTATAGACTTCTGATAATCACCCCCCCATTCATCAATGATGCTGGTATCAGACACTGGTTTTATAAGGAAAGTCATTCCACTGTTGTTCATGATATCAGAGTGCATGTAGATCATCCAACCACTATAATTGTTTGTCAGTTTCTTAACCAATATCTTCCATGTCCTATATTTTTTTAAATGATTCATACCTCAGACCCCATCATTACAATTACTGTATCACTACCCAAACCACGTAGCAGATATTGCTGACTCCCACCTTGTAACTTGAGCTCTATCAGGCTAGTATGTCCAGTGCTACCTTACTCAGTCCTTGACATCTTAGTCTCTGCAATAAACTGACCATGTGACATTTACATTGTGCACAATCTTCCTGATCCTCTCACTCTCCTTCTTTCTATATGACTCTCCATCATTATAATACCTTATGTGAATCCCCTTCAATATCCTTGCCCCATCTCCTTCCACTGTCAAAATCCCAAGTTGGTTTTCAACACTTTTCTGTCACCTTCATACATGGACTTGAAGATCGAACATGACATAGATAAAGATTAACACATGTGCTCAGGAGTCTTTGAATTTATAACCACAGTGTTCAACTAAGTTCTTAACATTGCTAGCCAAGCATTTTGCTGGTTCATTTACTCTCACTTTCAACGACAACTCTTTTGCACCTTTTCTTCTGTTCTCACATCTCCAGCACACCTCATTCTCAGTTAATTTCCTGAAAGAATTCCCTTAACCTCCCACAACTATCTCAACAGAACTTAACTTCATCTGCAAAGCAACTTTCTATCTCTTCTCCTGATCCAGTGGAAGGCTGATGCAAAATTCTTTGCAAAATTTGTCTGTTCTCACTGGCTCACTTCCCTACCGCCTCTCAGTTTTACCCATTCCACTCAGGCTTTTATTTCACAATTTTGGATGCCATTCTTATCAAGTGCCCAGTAGGCACTTCTCAGTTCTCATTCTACCTAGTTTCTCAATAGCATTTGTCATGACTGATCGACCCTTCACTGCTAAAACATCCTCCAACCCCCGTTCTGGACATTAGGACATCATTTCCTGATATAACTCAGGACACACTGGCTGCTTCTTCATAGTCACCATTGCTAAATCCCCTTCTTCCTGACTTCCAAAGCTGGCATTCCTCAAAGTTCAGTCCTTCTTCCTTTGCTCGTCTGCATATACACACACTCTATTAGTAAGGTCATCCAGTCCCCTGGCTTTAAAAACATTTCTACACTCATGCTTTTAATTTTTTTTTTTAATCTCCAATCCCTACTTCCCCTCTGGGTTCCAAATTTATAGATCCACATCCTATGTGACAACCACTTTTGGCTGCCCAGCGGGCATCAAAAGCCATCACATCTGGAAAAATGATGTAATTAGTCGCCCAGGAAAAAAACCTGTAAGTCAATTCTGCCTCTTTTATTCTCTTACTCCTTACATGCAAATCATCACTGTATCCTACCAATTTTAACCTTAACCAGAGTTCAAATACAACCCTCACTCAGAGTCACAACAACAGTTACTAGAGTTGGGTCACCTTTATTCAACAGACTGCTTGGTGGTATTACCTGTATTAGGCTTGTGGATAACACGGATCTTTAAACTTCTTATTAGAATAGATGGGCCATATGTCTTCTCTTGAGGGAGGGAAGGTAAAAAAAAAAAAAAAAAGTTATACACCCTGGTTAGTTATGGAAGATATTTCTACAATCTTAGGTAAGGAGGTAAAACCTGGAAAACAGGTCTAAGTATGTGTGTGTCTGAGTGAGTGTGCATATGTAGTGTTAGAAGGAAAGATTATAGGTTAGACTTGAGTAGTCTGACTAAAATCCTCACCAAATGCTATTTTGAACATTTTTACTGTATCAGTACAGCAAAATTAATACTTATAAATGCTGGGAGCATAACTGAGAGAGAAAACCATTAGATAAAGGCTATAATCTTAGCGCACTGGAAGAAAATGATTTGGAGGATAAAAATGCTCAACACAGAACTTGAAATAAAAGGTTTTAAGATGTCTAAAATTTCATTCAGAGTGAATAGACTTTGAGGATTTAGGGACAAAATCCCAAACTGGTCTTTTTTCTCCTGCCCATGTCCTTAAATGATTCAAGCCTCAGTGTTACTTTGTGATCAACTCTAGCTAGTAAGCCCATTTTTCCCTTCTAATTTTTCTTCTCTTAGCCATCCCTATCTTTTTCTTCCCAACACCTCCCACTGACTTACACCTATCTTCTGTTACTGCTACTGCAAAAGCTTCTTAGTTGCTTTGATAAATCCCCAGACTTATCCTTCTAGAAACCTTCTTATGCACTTCAGTGAGACGAATCTTATGCCAGTGTCACTTCTATCGAAATATCCCCAACCCATGACTTGTGACTCCATTTTTCTTAAAAACAAATGTAACCGCTTCTATTTGTCTTCTAGAAGCATTTAATAACTCTACCACCATCTTCCTGTAACATAAAGTATATCCTTCATTCTTTTTCAAATGCATTCCCCACGACACATAGCCCGTACGTCCCGGTCCCAGTAGAGAGCAAATTCCGGCAGAAGTTTGAACAGTGAGGCAGTGCCATACAGGGAGTTCACAGAGGCTCCATGCGGCTGACAGGAATATTGCCTAACATGTTCTCTGAGGGCAACGCTGAGCCCTGGGAGCAGAGCTAAGGCTGGATGTTGGCAGTGACTAAATTTTGCATTAACTCAGATGTAATTAGCTCCTGAATGTAGCAGCTGAGAGAGCACTGTCAGAACAAAATGAGATTAATTACATGTGGACAGAACAAGACTAGCACTGGAACTCTCCCGATACCAAATGGCAGACAGAATGGCCTCTTTTTACTGGATGCAGACATTGCTACGGTGGGGCTGAATACTTTAAGGTCCCAAATCAAAGAAGGAACTTTGGCCGAACAGGTCTCTCTCTACTGTGACCCACTGGCAATCCTTGTCTATGACGCAATCTACACTATGCCCTCCCTACCTTTCAACAGTCTACTCGAATCTCACATCTACTTTGAGGACTCCAGTCCTCTCTGCTTACCTGGTTCTCAGAACTCCATTTGCCCGTGAAGACTATGCAATGACACACAGCACCTAAATATATACTGTTTACAACAGCCACTTCCTGTCTACCCCACCCCCAGCTCTGCCAAGGTTGTTCTTTTATATCTCCTACCACTGTAAGGCCATTTGGTGAGATGAACAGAACACAGCGTTCTCTTTGTCACTAGTCACTAGCTTTCTCATTCATCTTCACTCTACTTTCATAGTGGTCTTGAAACCAGAAATCTGATTCTGATCTATTCTCACTCAAAACACCATTGCTCAGGAGATAAATGTCAAACCCCTTAGATGCCTATTATCTTTACCCAATTTGTCTTTGCAATGTTATTTCCCAACATCTATTTCAGGCCATAACTTCCTTGCCCACTTGAGATTTCTTGAACAGGTGAAAGAATCGGATATCTCAGGCCTCTGCTCACTCGATGGACATGTCACTTCTAGGAATCCCTTCCTGAAGCTCCAAGAAAGACTTGAATTTATCCTAACTCTGCTTTCCTGATCCTTTGCAACTCTACCTGCTCTTGGCATTGCAAATGTTTTCCATGGGTTAATAGTCCCATTACTCTATGTGCCACCAAAGCCAGGCCACTGGGTATAAATTCCAAACTTGGCAATTTCCCCCAAATTGTTTAGTATATGCACAAATAGGGTGAATTACTGAGCTCCAAGACAGCAATGTTTGGGGGAGGAAGGTGAGTTAGATATGTAGAATATGGCTAAAATATAGCTAAAAGGAACAGAAACAAGTCAGCACTAAGTAGGCACCTTCTCAGTGTGTATGTGGTGGGTTAAGAATGAGACAATGGCATTCCACCTGTAGGAAATACTCAGCTACAGCCCGACTGGCTTCAGTAGTGATTATCAGTGCTTGCTTCTGACTCTCTAGCTCTTCTGCTACCAATTTATGTTGATTTGTGTACTTACTCCTTTGTGTGGGTGTGTGTGTGTCCGTCCATTACCATGTTTCACAACAGATGCGTATCTTCCATTTAATAAAGAGTGAAGGCCTTACATTTTCATGGGGGTCCTAAATTTAAGGTTACGCTGCACAGATTGGGCATCAAGCACTTCCGGTCTTCTTAGATTGGGTAAACCAGGAATTCTTCCTGTTAAAAGATTCTGCTTCAACCATTACTGATTTTTCTAGCAACAGACAAGTATCTTGGCAGCACAGAGTAGGGTATAACTGCAAGAACACACAAAGGCCCTGAGATGGATTTTCAGTTTTATATGGGAAGTAAAATTATGTGACAAAGAGAGTAACTGTTCTGTAAAATTGGAGATTTTTGTTCATTAGCAGACAATTACTTCATCTGAAATTAACCCATGGTGGATACACAGGCTCCCTTTCACCCAGCGCGGCATTAGTTCTACAGACCACAGAATGGGTCTGAGCTCAGGGGGGCTCCCTGAGAGACCATCATGCCCAGCATCCAGCTGTCATCTTCCATTTTACAATTAGTTTCCTGGAGATGTCATTTTCAGGCACAATCTTCACAATTCCCATCCTCTCATCCACAGCTGCTTTTCTTTCTAATTTCCCCAGTTCCGAGTAAAATTAAGTATGCATTATTCTCAGGGTAGATGATTTATATTGTCACTGGTGTGAATATACCCAGCTTGAAAGCCTGGATCTATGACAAAGGAACTATGTAGCCTTGAGAAGTGTATTCCACACCTCCAAGCTCTGATTTCCTCACTAAAACAGGAGGAACAGACCTCTCTTCTCTCTGTTTGCGGTAACTGTAAGACGACGCGGTACTAAAGCGTATGCCCAACACACAGCCTGATGAAACCAAACACTCGATGCCTCCTTTGCCTCTAATGTAACGTGAAGAAAATGTCACATCATTCAGCAAAGTACTTAATTAGTATTAAATAAGGAAGTTCACCATTTACCCTGTTGCACTGGCCTTTTCTGTAATGATTTTTATTCAGTGAGTGTAACGAAAAGTCCATGTGATAGATACAATAAGGATGCCTACTTAATTTGTGAATTCATATTTCCGATTCCTCAAATACATACTTAGCATTTCACATACACAAATTCAATTTATAAGTCATATCTCTCACAAGCTCTCACAGGAAAATAATGGGCTCTACTATGAAAAATAAAATTATCAAATAGAGAAATGCTGAATCCCAATTACAAGTCACATGAAAACCAGAGGGCGCTTTCAAATGATAAGCCATAATTGAGCATACCTATTATCATCATCTGTTCCCTAGGAGCATTCCATTTTCCATCCATGACCAGTATAATGGAGACTGTAAATAAATAAGGTCGGGGTCATCTTAAATTGCTGCATTTTCTTCTGGGAGAGCACCTAAAGCCCCTGCCACATCTGGACGACCGGAGCTGCGAAGAAGAGAACCAGCTAGCGAAGTCTGCGGTCTCTCAAAGGCTGCGCGTGTCAGCCACCAGCTGGGACAGAGGGCTCTCTGATCATTACTGAAGGAGGGGCTGCTTGTTAGCCAGCTCAGAAGCAGAAGGGAGTCGTCCGCAGGTAATAGGGCTGCAGTTCCGAGTTGACTTAAACTTAACTCCAAAAATACTCCTTCTATGTGAATACTCTGCTTTTCATAAGGAAGTGCAGAAAGTCCAGTGATTTGACTTTGTTAGACTTCGCAGAAAAAAAAAAAAATAGAATTCTTAGTTGCTGTTTTCTTTTTTAGTTGAAGTATAGCTGACACACAATGTTACGTTAGTTCCTGGGGTACAACACGGAGATCCCACAGGTCTATACAGGATGCTGTGCTCGCCGCGGGTGTAACCCCATCTGTCACCATACAACCCTATTACAGTATTATTGTGAATACTCCCTGTGCTGTGCCTTTCCATCCCCGTGACTCATTCATTCCATAACGGGAAGCCTGTGCCCACACTCAGCTCCACCCATTTTGACCCTCCTCCCACTCCCCTCCCCTCTGGCAAACACCAGTTTGTTCTCTGTATTTATAGGTCTATTTCTATCTTTTTGTTTGTTTACTTGTTTTGTTTTTTTAGATTCCACAGATAAGTGAAATCATATAGGATTTGTCTTTCCCTGTTTGACTTATTTCACTTAATACCATCTCAATGACTTTTTTCCTGACTGTTTCTAAATATTCCGAATTTAAGGAATATTTAAGGAGTGTTAATCACTCCTTAAAGATAAGTGATTAAAACTTTTTTTTAAAAGATTTTTATTTATTTATTTGACAGAGATCACAAGTAGGCAGAGAGGCAGGCAGAGAGAGAGGGAGAAGCAGGCTCCCTGCAGAGCAGAGAGCCTGATGTGGGGCTCGATCCCAGGCGCCCGGGATCATGACCTGAGGCGAAGGCATAGGTTTTAACCCACTGAGCCACCCAGGCACCCCGTGATTAAAACTGTTTAAAATAGATCACTTTGGGACGCCTGGATGGCTCAGTTGGTTAAGCCGCTGCCTTCAGCTCAGGTCATGATCCTGGGGTCCTGGGATCGAGTCCCACATCGGGCTCCTTGCTTGGCAGGGAGCCTGCTTCCTCCTCTCTCTCTGCCTGCCTCTCTGCCTGCTTGTGTGTACTCTCTCTCTCTGACAAATAAATAAAATCTTTAAAAATAAATAAATAAATAAATAAAATAAAATAGATCACTTTATTCAATCAATTAACATGAATTAAAGGCCTCTTAGAGAAGGGATAAGTGTCCCGGGGACATGAACAAGTCTGGACTTGCCGCAGCCAGATTCTTGAAAGAAAGAAAAGATATTTTTCTCCATTCTCTCTTCTCCCCCATCCCCTTCCATTTTCCTCTTACTGCAATCCTAATCTGCTAGAAAGGAAGGCAATTGCCTTTAGACTGAATTGGTCTCTCAAACAGTACTTTTTGGCATTCAGAATGTTTTGAAAATCAGAAAATTTCACATACAATCTAGAGTTCTAGCTCTTTTTGAGAATTTAAGACTATCTTGCAATTGGGCCGTGTTCAAGCTAAATTCTATGTTACAGAAAGTGGCATGAGGAACAGTACTGGTTATAAACCTGTCGTCTACACATTGTCAACAAAGAGAAATAGCTATTCCACGGACCACAACCTCTGATTTATCTGGCCATCGTTTGCAGAAAGTCATTTCCTAGAGAGTAGAAAAACATGCCTCTCATTGGAGATAGAGACATAATGATCCCGGCTTCTCTTTCTCGGTAAGAATTCAGCTATTGATCCTGCTAGGATTTTTGGCTCTTCCTCTTCCTTTGCTGAAAGGGTTCCTAACACATTCTCTTACTTGACCTTATACATTCCATGTGAATCCAGAGAAAATCCTTATTTTTGCAAAGTTTGAAAATAGGAACAGAGGAGTTTGACATTCCCCAGTTCCTAATGCCATATAGATGAGTATTAGAAAGAAAAATCATCATGTTCATCTCCCAGCATGAGGCAGAGAAGAGAGTGATGAGAGTGGCAAGAAAGACAGAGAGCCTCAGAAAGAGGGAGGCCTCAGCACCTGTAGGAACACCAAAGCTTAAATATCAGAGATGCTTGAGAACATCCAGCATGGCACCTTAGGGAGAAGGAAGTCACAGATGACCGTCCCTATGATATGATGGGAAGGCCAGCTCAGAGATCTTCAGTAACCACTACATGTTGAGAAGCAAATCTCAACACACACACTATGCTGGATAAGGAGTATAAAAGCTTCAGAAGTTTTAGCAATCCAAAAAATAAACAAAACACTGATTTGGGGAAAATAAAGCAGATATATCTGAATAGTCTTAAGACTACAACAAGTGTGGGACACCAGGGTAGCTCAGTAGGTCAAGCATCTAACTCTTGGCTTTGGTTCTGGTCATGATCTGAGGATTGTGGGATTAAGCCCCATGTCTATGGAGACTCTCACTGCCTCCTCCCTCCCCCAGAGCTTGCACTCTCTCTCTCTCTCTCTCAAATAGATAAGTCTTTAAAAAAAAAAAGACTACAATAATTATGCGATGATGAAGATGAGGAGAACACAGCAGTTTTTAAAAAGGACCTTTTTTCTTTAAAGTTTCAGATTTACAGCCCTTATACTCCATATCCTGTTTCCTCTATAACAAAATTATATTACGTCTCACATTATTATGGTACATTAGCCACAATTAATGAAGCAATGTTGATACATTACTATTAACTAAAGTCCATAGTTTATTCAGCTTTCCTTAGTTTTGACCCAGTGTTCTCCTTCTGCTCCAGGATCCCATCCTACATACACATTAGTTATCATGTCTCTTTAGGATCCATTTGGTTGTGGCAGCTTTCAAATTTTGCTTAACTTTGGTGACTGATAGTTTGAGGGGATCCCAATCAGTCCTACTACTGGAATTTGTCATGTCCTACTACTGGAATTTGTCTGATGTTATTCTCATGATTAGACTAGACTTATGTGTTTGGGGAAAGAAGACCGTGGAGGTGAAATACCATTTTCATTGCATCCTTTCAAGGGTACATATAATCGACATTATCATGAATGTTGATGTTGACAGTTATTACCTGGTAAGACTGTGTTTGTCAGATTATTCTACTGTAAATTTATTATTTTCCTACTGTCAGTGTTTCCCTATTTCTGTATCAACTCTTTGAAAGAAGGTTACTATGTGAAGCTGACATTGAAAGAGTGGGGAGCTATGCTTTCACTCCTTGAAGGCAGAATTACTTGGAATCCTTCTGCACAGAAGATTACTTGGAATTCTTCTGCACAGAAGATTTGTCCCTAAAATTACTTGGAATTCTTCTGCACAGAAGATTTTGTCCCTTCCTCCCCATTATATATTTATTCAATCACTTATTACAGCAAGACAGTTGCGTGGATATTTATTTTACACTTTGGGTTATAATTCAGTAATACTTTATTTTTCTGTACAGATTTGTCTAGCTTTGACAGTTAGGGTTTTGGTCCATTTAATTTTGTTTTTAGCACTTCCTTGCTTTCTGACACTACAAGATACTCCTGCTCATCTTATATACTCTCTACCTGGGCTCTAAAATCTGCCCTTTCTTTAAGGACCTCTAGTTACTTTTATTGAAGAATGGTATTAGAAACTAAGATCTGGACATTTAGTCTGCTTATAGCTACTTGGCTGTCCATATAGCATTTCAAAATTGACCAAGTGTCATTTCCACCTATAATTACATCCAAACCTTAGGAAGTTCTTCTAAAGAATACTGTGCTCCTATTGTGTCACTCAGGAAATTAAGTCTCTATGGCACCAAGTCAAGACCTCAAGTCTATTTTATGGTAGAATGAACTCTTTATCACACATGTGCCATATTTCAGGCATTCCACAAGACCTGGATTATAGTAGTAAGTGAGCTGATCTGGAACCTTCCTTTCTGAATCTTACTATTTCAGAGATACAATTTAAATATCTAAGTAATGAATACACATTTAATCCAATAATGATTGAGCCTTCAGAGGAAAAGTACATTATACTGGAGCTGTGACAGAATGACAGGAGCACTTCACCATAATGAAGGGGGGAGGAGGAAGGTTCGTGATACACTGGGAATGTGATATGTACAGTGAAATCCTGGAAGACTGATAGTCAGGGAATGAATGCGGGATGCATTCTAAAGAGAGAAAAAACTAGAAGCGAAATGTACAAAATGTCCTGGGTTTGAAAGAGAACTTGGCATGTTCACAGAGTTAAAATGAGATCATGAGGGAGAGTGTAATCACTACAGGTGAATGCCTCTATGTAGGAATGGAAATATGCTAAGCAAAGGTCATGCAAGACTTACAAGCTAAGTAAGATGAGGATTTTTAAAATTTTATTTTATGAGCAAAGGAACACCACAATGTATTTTAAAGCAGAGGAATGAAATGTTCAAATATATGATCTGGATATATAATTTTGACTTCTGTTTGGAGAATGAGTAAGAAAGAGGGTAAGACTGAATAGAGGGAGACCAACTAGGAAAATATTTTGGTGTTCAACTAAGATGATGGTAATTCCATCTGAAGCATTAAAATGAGAAAGAAAAGAAATGGTAGGATTGGTGAGCTAGTTATGTGATAGAGTAAAATGTGAGAGAGTTAGCTGGATAGAAAATGTGGTCATATTGATGGGCAATGCTGGGATCTCAGTTAAAGATGATAGCCTGAATACCCATATTATAAACAATATAACTGATCTCCCCAACTATGAGATTATCTTCAACTTCTTGGTTGTCATCATGGAGAAGTTTGAGAGAGAGGTTTATCTAGAGTTGAGTGCGGGCATGGAGGGGGCCGAGAGTAAATGACGTTGGAATCATGGCTCCGAAGCAGAGGAGAGAGAAAAAAGTAATGCTCTTAGGAAACTAAATGTTGGGAGAAATGGAGAGCTGAAAGAATATTGGAGGTATTTGAATGAGCCAGCTCATTATGTGGACGGAGCATTTTAACTAATGTTTGTGTGATGTAGCTGTTGGTGACGGCAATTTCCAAGATGTGAGTGATGAATGATGAAGTGGTAGATCAGAGGAACAGGAGAGGAGCGAGAGGTCAGGTTGTGGGAGAAAGGGGCTCTGTGGATGCTGATGTTCCTCTTGCTAATAGCAATAGATGCAATGGGGAAGAAGGCTTTGGGCCAGGTTCCAGTCTTCGATGAATAAGTGTGAGCATCCAGAGGTTGGTTTTTGAGAGAAGTCAGGAGGAAGGAAATGGCACAGCCAGTCATGAATCTCAACAAGGCAAGGTAGAGCCACAGGCATTATTCTGTGCTCACTATTTTAAGATCATATTGTTAGTCTTTGGTACTTACTGTTCTTTCCATTTCAGGAACCTTGGATAGAATAACTGAAGGCTCACAGACAAGTCTTCAGGCAGAATTTAAGATCTCTCACCCAGGGCTTCAGCTATTCCGTATGCCCATGCTTTGGGAACAGAAAGAAATAAATCCAAATTCTCCCTTTATCATGTACTAGCAATATCCTCCCAGACATGCCATGTAAATTTTCTGAATCTCAGTGTCCTCATTTGTTATGTGGAGCCAAAAATATCCATTGCACTAAGGTTTTTATGAGAACCACAGAGAAGTATGCACGAAAAATATTGAGGAAAGAACTGAACCCTTCAACTGCCTCTGTTTTCTCATCTATAATGAGGCACTCACCTCACAGAAATTTTATAAAGATTAAGTGAGTCAATATAGGTTCTCAGAACAGTGTTTGGTACATGGTAGAAGTTATATAAGTACTGGTGATTTTTTTATTACTAAAAGAGGACAAGGTAAGACACCCAGTCCCCAAGTGACCCATGTTTTTGTTGACACCATTTGTCTTCCTCCGCTGATCTATATAACTTTCCAGCAAGAAATTATATGGATGGGGAAACAGAAACTCACCAGTCAGAATTGGTCTGTCCCTTCAGCCACCTGAAAGACCACAGGAGACCCTAATCTCTCAGTCCTGCATCTCTGTTCACAGCACCACACTGGGCAGGTTGGGTGGATCAGTGCCCTCCAGGGAGAAGCTGCAAGCCAAGAGGAGGCAGCACAGAGGGTAGAAGGCAGGACCCAGCTTCCCACAGCCCCAGGGCTTCAGGGGCCATTTTGGGGAGCCAATCCTCCTTGCCAGAGGGATGCCATCCTTGAAAACCTGCCCTTACAGACACACTACATGGTCAGGAAGTGCCCAGCGAGAGTGACTGGAGTTAATGGGCCTTTATTTAATGCCAGGCTGCTCTGATCGGCCCATTAACCCTCGTGACCACATGGTGCTTTTTAATGAAGACCCTCACTTACCCAAATCTGAACTTAAACAAAGTCACCTTTGAAAATCTCTAAATCCCACACCAATCAATTTCTACTTAGAAAAAAATCAAAGTCTTCACTGCTGGGTGGTCAGAAGCAACACCAGGATCTGCCTCCTTCTTACTTCTCAGGCCAAAGAAGGTGGGCAACACTCTGGTCAGGACCGAAGAACAGCTCAAAATAAGCAAGGGTTCAGAGTTGAAGCCCTGCCAGTTTGTGACAAATTCCCAACCATGGCCATTTTCCCTTGGGGCTGGCATTCCACCACAAAGCCTTTCTGGGGCTGCAGGGCCCCTTAGAATTGGAGATACCTATTACTCTGCAGGACGATGGTTTGGAAGAGCAGCCTTCTTAGGACACATGATCCATGGATCCACGCTCCCTCTCACTAACAGCAAGTCATGGGGAGAAGGAAGAGGAGATGCTTGAAATGATCCCCCTCAAGGAATAAACATGAAGGAAGGTAGCAGCTGAGTAGAGCAAATTCAAATGCTGGAAGACCAGAGGGGTCAAACAGAGATAGAAACTAGCCAGCTTTATGTGGAAAGTATGAGGTAGACTGGAGAACTCTTTCACCAGGGGCAGCCATTACCTTCTGCTCCAGATTTTTGTAACCGCCTAGTCCCAGGGCTCTCAGAAGTTCTGGTATGTCAGAGAAGCTGGAAATGAGATTCATGATGAGTACGTGTGTAAAATCTCTCAGGTTCATTTACAAATATTAGTGACTAAACTTCTTGGTCTTAAAAACTTGTCCACCAAAGCTTTCTCAGTCAGACCTATACAAGACTATAGGTCAAATGCAACCAATAATGCAAATGAGGCTTTGAGCTATAACCTTAGACTGAGAGCAAGGAATGAATGGCCAAGCCTTAGTTTCATCTCTTTTAATATGTCATCCAATAAATACGGACACTAAGTCACCCCCTTTGCAACAGACACTGGGCACGTTGCTGGGGAGATTTACCTTCAAGCACCTTGCAATGCAAATGCAGAGTATGGACAATGAAATAACCAATCACTGCTATGTAATATGTACGATGACAGGCAAACACAGGGTCCTAGGGAATGATATTAGATTCAGTCGTGAACAGTCAGGCAAGACTTTTGGAAACAGTGGCCAAGACAAAGGTGGTTTTGATATCACCTCAAAATATATCTCAAAAGCTATATTCCTTATTTCTGTTCTATCTTTTGATTGGCATGTAAATACCTGCTTAAATGTTTAGCTGGATGCACAGAGGCTAGTTCACTTAGCATTCTTAGCCTCACTCCATCTCACCCAGTTGGGCTACCAGTCCTCTCAGATTAACACACAGAAAGCTAAAAAATCATAATGACATTTTCCCCACTTTCCTACAGATACTCTCAGAAAAGTCAAGCAAGAAGCAAATGATGAGGAATGAGAAAGAAAACCTTTGATATGTTAATCGACATCTCTTGTGACATACTTTACGCACCCCTCTTTTGTTAATAATTTTTTTGACTCTCAAATTGGTATTTCTGGAGTTATCCCTGTAATGTATTGAAAACCACACAATGACTCCACTTCATGAATGGGGGATTTGCTTCCATCACTGTGTGGCTCCAGGGAGCCCTCAGGAGACGAGAACACAGCCCAGGACTGATGGAGAAGAGGCATCAGCTGCCTTACGGTGGCAAGGCACCTGAGACCATCTTGTGCACTCATCCTTGTGAAGTTTTCCCTCCAATTCACATGCACCTTGGTCTTATGGAATGCCATTCATTCCTGCGGCAACCTTCTTTGGTGTAATTGCATTGTTCTTATGGTTACTGCACTGACAAAATTGAATAACATGAAAGGGTAAATTTATTTCAATCTTAACCTAAGTCAAATTCAATACAGAAACAAAGGTGATTTTAAAAAGATAGAGAATGTACTTGCAAAAGCCCATATTGTGATAGCATCACCCAATCTACTCTGTAAACATAAGCATGTCTCTCAACTTGAGGCTCAATCTATGTCTTTTTTCACCATTCAGAAACATGTGTGGGTGTGTGTTTTTCCTCTAGAAAATGTCTCCTTACATCTTTTTTTCACTTCTGACAGTCAAGTGGGGCAGGGTATGGTCCCTTTCTTCCTTCCTTTTTTTTTCTCATTCAGCAAATGTTTACTATTTCTTTTCTTTTTCATTCCACAAGTACTTACTGCTGTGAAGCAAGCACTATACTTTTCAGTTTATTAACAACCTCCAAAACCCAAAAGATGAGCTGGCTGGAGGAAAAGCAAATCTCCATAAGTTCCCTCCATTTGTCAAAGCCAATAAGGCCAGTGGCCAATGCAAATGAGGCTGTTTGGCTAGCACAGCAAGAAGGGAGGTGAATACCCTCTCTGTTCTGTTGTTGAAATCAACAAGTATGCCACTGCCCTTCATTGCACATCTTCCCCCAGGGTGTAATATCTGGCATGGGAAACTGGAAGGCAAAACTCTTCCCCAAGAAGCTTATACTCCAGGAAAAAAGATAACAACACGCACATGAATAAGTAAAATATCAGATAGAGAGACAGAGGGCCAAAAATCGGCCTAAAAATAAAGAGCTTTGCTTAAGGGCTTCAGGAGGATACACTTCCCCGTGATCCAGGGTCTTACAAAGGCGTCAGGGACCAGTAGCCTCTGTTCTGAATCTTGTGAATGGCAGGCAGGATTTAAGAAGTATGGACAAAAAAGGAAAGCATGATTCTGGAGAATAAGGAGAGCCCAGTAGGGAAGGGAGACACCAGTATTGAATATCTTAGGGACAATTGTAGAAGATAAGGTTAGAAAGACAAACCAGCACCACTGGGAGGACCTTGAAAGACAGACCAAAGTTGATTAAAATGGTTAGACAATGTGGAAGAGAAATATAAGTATACAACAGCTTAGTAACATTAACTAAGCTGTGTTTTAGGGTGATTTGGCTGCTCTGTATAGAATATACTGGCAGCAAGGAATCTAACGGCAAGATAAACGTTCAAAATGATGACAGTGACTAATATTAAAACAGTAACAACAATTGCAACACCTAAATAGCATTTACCACGGCCAGAAATTATTTTAAGCATTTTTGCAAATAATAACATATCGGTCCCTCTCTAACACCCTGTGAAGTAGACATGATATGATCCCCACTTTACCAAGAAGAAAGCTGAAACTGACCACATACAAACGGTCACCTCGTTTAGAAGGGGAGAGAGAGGTTTTAGACCAGGGAGGCAGGTACCAGCCAAGGAGCTACCCTGAAGGAGGGGGAGGGGGTGGGGTCTCCATACATGGGGGGAGGAGCACGCAGTCAATGCTACAAGCAGCTTCAGAAAGGACGTGGAAGTTACAGATGCCAAGGCAGGCAGGACTTCAAAAAGAAAGACGCTCTTCCAGAGAGATGAACAGTGCAGTCATCACAGCAGATCCGAATTCTGAAAGAGCTAGTGAATTTTGGTAACAGTGGGGTCACTGGGGCCTTTGGGGCCAGCAGTTTTAAGGCAGGAGGAGAGCACACACTGCCAGGGTTAAGAATGAATGACCAATAAGGAAGAAGGGCCACTCAACAGAGATGGCGAGGCTAATATTTTCACGGAAAAAACAATCACAAAACCAGAAATAACAGTTCATGGAACACGGAGCTCCATCAATGGTCACTTTGCTATTAGTACTACTGCTACTATTTTAACTATCGTTCCCATGAAGACTTAAGGGGAACAATCTTTGCAGGGAAAGTTGGCAGAGAGGAAATCAGTGGTAAGTCGGAAAAGAAAACACACTTAGAATATTTCAGCTCCGTTCGAGTACCTTGATAGCCCTGAGTGGACAGCCTCAAATCAAATCGTTATAAATCATTATAAATATCCGAGTATTAAGCTACATAGAAACCAGCATCTAGATTCTAGACTGGCTGTCCTAGGATTCATCTGAAGGTCTGGTTCAACTATAACTAGTTTCCACAGGTTCCCTTTTTAGCACAAGACAGATCCCTGGGTTCTAATGTTCCTCTGGGTGAGGTTGTATCAAATACCAAACTGTGATAGCTTGGGGACTATAGAGCAACTTGGACCCTAAAATACCTACGACAGCGCGTCATTGGGTGTGAAACACATAATAACAGAAACAATACACAGACTGAGCAGATCTGAGAGAGCAGATTTTCTGACAACAATGTCATCAATAATGTTTTTCTCACTTCTGAGGGCAACACCAGATCTTCCTTGGCCTCTTAATCCCCAGCGGCTGGCTCTGCAGCTGACTGGAAAGCAGCATTATCATAATTTCTGCCTTTCCCTAGTCAGTCATAGTTTACAACAGGCTTCCTTGGCTGTAACTTTAGGAGACCCGCAACAGTTGTGGGAAGCAGCCATGCCAGGAGATTTGAGTCTACCCTGGAGATGAGGAGAACAAGCCTGAGAGAAGTAACGGGTGTAGGTGATCCAGTCAGTGGGTACGGTCAGCATTCACGTCCAGACCTTCCAACCCTGTGCCCTTTGCTCTTCCACAAAGTCTTAACAAATACCAAGTCCCTCACTTTTCAAAGGTCAAGGCAAAACACACCATTCCATGAATCAGACTAGGGTAATTTTCTTTTTTTTTTCCCCTGCTATGACTATGTTTGACCTCCTGAAGATACCTGACCCTTCTTCTGATCAAACATCAATTCCTGAGGTTTAATTTTTTATGCCAAAGCTTTGGCATCATACAGCTTTCATGGGTAACCAGGAAAGCAATAATTGCCATGTATTCCAGAAGGGTAGGGGCCCTTGTTATCTATCTCTAGGAAAAGTTTGTTTAGACATTTCATCCCTCATGTTTTCTCTTTAATAAATAGTTACCTGGTTAAATTATTCATCACAGAGTGCTTCCTAGAGAAAATAAATTCAAAAACATGTTGCAATACTCTCAAGAAATACATGTCAAAGCCTGAATGATTACTAAGGCACACAAGTGGGGCACATTAAAACTGCAGGTTGTAAGAGCAAAATACACCAGTCTGGACATGAGCCAATGCCACCATCTTCAGAAAAGGAAGACGGCCACTGGATCAAGTTCTTTCCTTTTAAAACAAACCAATTAGCAAGGGACTTCCTTTCAAATTGCCACTGCAGACTTCATATAATAAGTGGCTATATGTCAAAACTCTAACTATTTAAGACCACCAATGTAAAAAATTCATTACCACAAGGAATATCCAACAATTATCATGCATATGTCATGCTTTCCTCAGGAATATACACCTTATTCTTACATAATATATTTGAAACTGAAAAGGCAGACAACTCAGCAAAATCAGGCTACTGTTATGACCAGGTTAATGGTATTTGCATAGATTCTTAAAAATAAGAAAAAAACAAACACCAACAACAAAAAAAAAACAAAACAAATAAACAAAAAAACCACCTTTCCATGAGAGCAAGGCAAATTAAGGGATGTTGACATAAACAGTTGATCAAAGCAGACTTTTATTAATGATTTTCAATATTGGTCAGATTTCCCTCATTCTTTATCCTCTCAAAATGAGATTCCCTGTGTAATGAAATTCGTGCTGTAGTTCTTAAGTTAGGAAGCATCACCCAAATAACAGTTGTCATTAAATGTTTTTATTATGCCACGCACTTTACATATAGTACCCGTGATTTTAAAAATTACTGAAAGCTAAGTACTATGTTTTCCTTTTTTTTTTTTTTTAAGATTTATTTATTTATTTATTTGACAGAGAGAGAGATCACAAGTAGGCAGAGAGGCAGGCAGAGAAAGAGGCAGAAGCAGGCTCCCTGCTGAGCAGAGAGCCCGATTTGGGGCTTGATCCCAGGAGCCTGGGATCATGACCTGAGCCGAAAGCAGAGGCTTTAACCCACTGAGCCACCCAAGCGCCCCTATGTTTTCCTTTTTATAGTTGTGGAAGCTAAACCTCAGATAACCAAAATGATCCAACCCAGACCATACAGATCCTAAGAAGCAGACCCAAGACTGAAATCCAAACACGTGCAATTTCTCCTGTGTGTCCTCCATCACCACCATATAAAACTACAAGCCCATTATGTCACCATCTATAATACATGGGGAAAAAAGCAAAATACATGGGAAATCAAAGCACAGAAGAAACATCACAGAGCCAAAGAAATTTAGGTTAAGCATGCACACTGAAAACCATCTACTCCACTACCTTTATTTTTCCAAATAGGCAATGGCACTCCGAAGGGAGAGATGAAAGTGACACAACCTGGGTCTCCAGACTTCTTACCCAGGACCCACTTTGCTCACTGCTCCATCTTCCCAAACTCTAGATCTCTCTCACAACTGCAGAGTTGATGCTGTAACTCTCATAAGAGCACTGAAGAATTGAGCAGATAGATTAAGGTAATAATCTTCTTAAAGAGCTTTGAGATTATTTGAGCTTCAGATAAAAAGCCATAATTAGGTTCCCTGTCAGTTTGACAGCATGAATGCTATTGTCATGCCCAAGCCGTTAGAAAGTATTACAGGACAAAAGAAGAAATTCACAATGGGGCCCTTCTATGCTTTTAGGTAAAAAGCCTGTTGATGATGAAAAGGCCACTGGATTCAAACTTTGCTTCATCAGACCCCATTAAGCATGTATTTGCACATCTTCTTTCTTATCTATTAATCTCCCTCAGCAAATTCAGAAAAACACAGCCTCACAGTTAACATTTTAAGAAATCACCAGCCTAACAAGAATTTCTCAGCAGACCTCTGCTTGAAAATGAGATCTCTCCTACTAAATGTTATCTTTGAAAATCTTATTCTCTCCCTCTCACCCAAATAATGATAAAGTTGTTGTATACACCAGAAAAGAAATATAAATTCTACTTACACTTACAGCCAAGATAGCAGCATCTCCACAATAGCATGAACCAAGATCTAACGTTTAAAAAAAAAAAAAAAAAAAAAACCCTCCAGGAAAATTAGTGTAACTCATCCACTTTAACCCTCAGCTAACAATAATAACACAGACTAAAAGAGTTATTTTCTGTCAGAATTTGAAAGTGTTGCTACAATTTCTCTTCATTACCAGGTCCACAGTTGAAAGGCCTAAGGTCATTCTGAGAGCTGATCATTAGGATGTGATTTCATTTGTTTCTCTAGAAGATTTTAGCCCTACTACTATGAATTTTCATAGTAAAGTACTTTGGGTCTATTTTTTTTAATTGTGCTGGAGCATATAGTTGTACATTTTGGGAAAATTTTTCTTTTGTTATTTCTTTGATTATGTCTTCTCCATTCCCATTCTCTCTCTTGCTATCTTAAAGACACTGCCAGTTATCAGTGAAGAAGACTTATGCCCATATGTGTGATTTACTAGAAGCCTGCTTTATTTTTCACAAATTACACTTCTACTATTGGTTTGATGTCATGTTCTGCTAACTTTACCTTTGAAAAGGATCTCTCTACTGTGAAACAAAACCTGAACAAAGGACAGGCAAAGAAATTTTGTAGAAGAGAAACAGTCCTCACCTGTTGTTTTCTGCTTGTGATTTTTATAGTGGTTTTGTGTTTGTGTTTTTCTTGAGGATCAAGCAGATTTACCCAAACACTTGAGCTCAAGGGCTAAGGAGGGGTCTCTAACATTCCTTGCTCAAAAGGTCAGGCAGTAGATAAAAACTGAGGGAAGGACAAAGTTCCAGTGAGGAAAAGACTGTGCATTTCACAGTCGAATCTCCTTTCCTGTAAATCAGAAAGTGTAAATAAGGCCAAAGTGGCTGGATGGGAGGAAAAGTGTCCCTTTGCTGAGATGTGCAGAAACTCTATCTGGAGAACACATTTACTCTGCTTTTGTATTCAAGATATACTCTCTTTTGCTCTTACTCACAAACTTACCCTCTCTTTCCTTGTAATCACCTCCACAAATACTCCAACATTGTCTTCCATTACACAAGTAAGCAGTTCTTTCCACATCTTTTCCCTACTTTGAATATGCAAACCTGTCTAGATTCTCAGGAAAATATGACCTCAGGACCTACACTCCTTAGAAAGAAGTTGTACATAGAAATAACACTTTCTCTTGTTATTTTATTTTATAAATAAATCACTTTAAATTACATAGTACTTCACATAGCACTTAGAAGGTGCTCAGAAGAAAAATAAATCTTTATACATACACAGGGGGCAAATATTCTTCTCTGTTCTGTTCATGTAAATGTTCTTAGCCACTAATACACTTTATGGCCCATGGTGACTTTTTTTTTTTTTAAAGATTTTATTTATTTGACAGAGAGAGAGATCACAAGTAGAGAGAGAGAGAGGAGGAAGCAGACTCCCTGCCTAGCAGAGAGCCTGATGTGGGACTCGATCCCAGGACCCTGAGATCATGACCTGAGCTGAAGGCAGAGGCTTTAACCCACTGAGCCACCCAGGCGCCCCCCATGGTGACTTTTTTAAGTATTTCTGGAATCCACAGATTTCTTTCTTCCATCTCTTTCCTATAATATCACTAGCATCATGTGGGTTCTAATTTTTCCTATCCCCTTAATAGAAATGACTTGCAACAACTATGTGAGAGAACACTATTCTTGATATAAATATACAAATTTTTTCAGGTAAAATTATTTTTACTAACAAAAAAAAAAAAAAAAACAAAACCCTTATTTTTCTTGCTTCTTTAAAGAAATACACTAATATAAACTTTTTCACAATCACATCTATCCTGTGAATTTACATTAAGTAAACTTCAATTTGGTAATTCTCTAACTTGCCTGAAAGCAGCATGGTGAAAGGGATTTTTTCCACTCTGTTCAGCAAAATGCTACAGACAAGCTGTCTGTTGTTTTACACAGATGGTAATTCACAAATATGTATATTTTGGAGACTCATGGTGTATCTCCAAAAAGACAACCATTCTGCAATGCTTACAAATACTCCATTCTTCTATTTTAAATCACTGGGGGAATTCAACTTCCATTACTTAAGATAATTAGTTTGACACTGATATAATTAGCAACCAGCGTAAAAGAACAAAGATTACAAGATCGATGTAAATAAAGGCAAAATTAAAGAAATATGGGCTTTCCCCTTTTGCCATTAGTCATAAGCAGACAATTAAAAACGTATTAAGTGCCAAATCAGCTAAAATAAACCATGTGTCTTCTTCATGGTTAAAGTTCAGCTTAGCTGTTGTTAATGTAGGAATCTGAGAATAGGGGTGAGAAAAAAAAAAAAGAGGGAAAACCAAGCACCCACAGGGGCTCAGAATGAAAGATATCCCCATGGGCACTCTACTGATAAGGGCACAAATTTAAAGTTGTAACCTGATGAAGGTCTTAAAATAGGAAATGCCAGAGCTGGGGTTTGATCTTCAATGCTTCAAACTCTCCTATATGTTACCACTCCTAAATATATTTCATCTGTAACAAAGAAAGTATATTTTCAAGGGATATTTTTAAGCATTTTTATAATTTGGATTCCATCTACAATTCAAATACAATATTGTTTTTCTCACAAGTTTTGCCCCTACCTCTTCGAGTAGATCATTTCTGACACTGCTGTAATATTTATGGAAAGTATGAATTATTCTAACTCAAGGAGATCTTATTTTCTACCAAAAATCCAAATAATGTCATCTCTTAAAATATATGTATCCTTAACAAAGCCTTTCCTCTTTCAGTTTCCTTCTCCAGCACTTGCTTAATTTATAAGAATAAAACACTATAATAGGGCCCTTAAGATGCCTTAAGAGACTTTCATTATGAAACTGAACAAACATAGGTGCCTATGTCATCATGTTGTCAAAAATCAGAGGATCTCTATAAAATTGGAGCAGTGAGCAAATGAGGGGGAAGAAAATTCAACCAATAAAGATGTTCTTAGTAAAAACTATAGAAGTCCTCTCTAAACACACTTACATCAACATTAATAAGGGAAGATCTAATACCATTCCATTTGACTGAAATCCAAATCTATCGAACTTTCAGACAAAGTAAATGGCCTATTTATTCTTGAATGAACTACATAATCAGCTAAATGCTTCAGTCTGGCCCATCTTCCTCCACTAGGTTATCCACTGAAATAGTGTCCCAGATCTCCACCAACACCCTCATGAATGATTGAAAAGTCTTTTTCCCCTAATACAATTAGGAAAACATTTCCTACTGTTATTGTCTTCCCTTCAGTTCCAGATCATGCTTCAAAAATTCCAACATAAGCAGTCATCAGTTAAAGGAAAAGAATTCTATTAAAATAATGTAATGTTATTATAAACCACTATTTTACACCAATCTTAAATCTACATTCTCATCTCTGTGTTTGGAGATGAAAAAAAAAAAAAAAAAAAAAAGGCCTGCGAGTGATTACTATGTGTTTCAAATGTATGTAATTTATTAATTCAAATATATTATTCTTAATCAATGAGAATATCTTTTTTAATATTAGTATCCCATTTAACTGATATAATCATGTAAAGTTATATTGATGGTGGTATGTTAATTGCTGGGGATAAAGAAAAGTTTCTGAAATACTCAACTTAAAATCCTTGTCAGTTCTACTGAGCACTCTGGGCAAAAGCAGGAAGAACAAAAGGAAATGTGCCTTTAAAGACTCACATACATACCAAAAGCATTTTTGATTAGATCCCAAACTGACATAAAATGTGATTTGCATTCATAAAAAAATGTTGACAATTTCTGTTGTGGGAAAGTCATTTTGATATTAAAGATTCATAATTTTTCTTTCTCCAGATGGAAAAAGAAGTTATTTTAATGAATAAATTTGAAAATATGCTAGGAATTCCATTGCTTAATAGATAATACAAAAATACTGGTTCACTCTTGGCAAAAATAAAGCTAGAACATAGCTAACACCACATACGTAGGTAAATTAAAAATCTAAATATAAGGGTGCCTGGGTGGCTGAGTAGGTTGGGCAGCTGCCTTTGGCTAGGGTCATCATCCCAGGGTCTGGGGATCGAGGCCCACATCAGGCTCCCTGGTTGGTGGAGAGCCTGCTTCTCCCTCTCCCTCTGCCTGCCACTCTGTCTACTTGTGCTCTCTGTCTCTCTGTCAAATAAAAACAATAAAATCTTAACAAAAAAATCTAAATATGAGATATTGGGGCACCTGGGTGTTGCAGTCAGTTGAGCATCTGACTCTTGGTTTTGGTTAGGTTTCAGCTCAGGTCGTGATCTCAGGGTCCTGAGATCAAGCCCTGCGTTGGGCTCCCTGCTCAGCACAGAGTCTGCTTAAGTTTCT
The DNA here is from genome assembly GCF_002288905.1 of Enhydra lutris kenyoni. NCBI lineage: Eukaryota > Metazoa > Chordata > Mammalia > Carnivora > Mustelidae > Enhydra > Enhydra lutris. The sequence goes on along the minus strand of NW_019154096.1, from coordinate 34,391,642 downwards.
CTCTCCCTCTCCCTGCCGTCCTGCTTGTGCTCGCTCTCTCTCTCTAGAATAAATCAATAAATCTTTTTAAAAAATCTAAATATAAAATATAGAACTACAGTTACTAGGAAAGACTATAGGAAGTTACCTTTATGGCTGGAAGGAAGCAAAGGACTTTTAAAACAGAAACACCAAAAATAGTAAGCTAAAAAAATGATCAGATGACAAAATGAGAAAAGATATTTGCCGTACTTAACAACACAAAACTCTTACAAATCAACAATAAGAAGAGAATTGCCAAAACAGGAAAGAAGGCAACAATACAAATAAGGAATTTACAGAAGAGGAAACTCTAATGCTAAGAATCAAAGAAATACATAAACTTATTAATAATCAGATAAATTAAAAGAATAATAAAGTATTATTATACACCAATAAGATAGCAAAATTTGGTGTAAGCCACAGGAAACCATTAGGTAGGATAGTGCAACCTAGACCTGATGAGCCAAATTCAGTGAAAACAGAGCAAATTTATTCCTAGATATGTATCTCAAAGAAATAGTTGCATAACTATATGAAAACATATATTGTTAGCTACACTGTCATTTATGATAGCAGGGAGTTGGAAAGAAAACTAGCTTTCCATTATGGAAGGAAAGATAAGTAAAAGTGGACATACACCAAGAAAGAACCATGTAATAATGAGAAGTCATGAATTGGATGCGTACTAACAATATGGAGGAATCTTTAAAAAATAAAGTGCTTAATCAGAAAAAGCAAGAAATTGGGCGCCTGGGTGGCTCAGTGGGTTAAGCCGCTGCCTTCGGCTCGGGTCATGATCTCAGGGTCCTGGGATCGAGTCCCACATCGGGCTCTCTGCTCAGCAGGGAGCCTGCTTCCTCCTCTCTCTCTGCCTGCCTCTCTGCCTGCTTGTGATCTCTGTCTGTCAAATGAATAAATAAAATCTTTAAAAAAAAAAAAAAAAGAAAAAGAAAAAGCAAGAAATAGCTTTTTAAGAAATAGCTTCCATGCATAGAGAACAATACACATTCTACAAGAATACACACAAATCAAAATATACACATCATGTAAGTGAGAATGGTTGCCTCAAGGGGGAAAGCAGAGGGGAATGGGAAATAGGGCCAAGAAAATAGAACAGTGGGGATGGAGAGAGAAGTAAAAGACTGGATGATGCAAAAGGTCAGAGGGCAGTCAGCATGAACAGGATACAGCTCTGAAGTGCAAGGCTCCTGAGCCTAAGTGCAAACTGCCACTTACTACCAGTGTGACTTTGAAGAAGGTATTTTTCTCTAAGACTCTTTCCTCACTGGCAAAATTGGGATCACAGCCGGCACTTCAAGGTCTATTATTTTGTATGCTACATACTCAATAAAAAGTTCTTCCTCTTTTGAAGCTTTTTTAATAAGGCATTCACATGTCTCTATGCCTTTGGGTTGTTAGTGTCCTCCCTGCACTTAGACTGTAATCTGACTTCAAGTTTCTCTCACTTGACTTTAAAATGGCAAAACAGCCCTCCAAAGAGAATATCCATGAACCGCAGAAAAATTCAGGCTTTATCAAAGCCTTTCCTAAGTCCAATCAACATCAAAACATTTATGTCTTAAAATCATTCTGAAATGTGTAGTTAAGATAACATATTAACCTTAATATTACTTAATACTATTTTTGAAATCGGTCATCTTCACACTGTAGGTTAGAATACGCTGTGAGATCACTGAAGGATATCTTAAAATGTTCCTGACCAACTGAAACCTGGAGCCAACACTACATTGTGCTACACTTTGCTGTGCCCTAAACCTCCAAAAGAATTCCCCAAGTTCCTGGAAAATTAAAATGCCGAGGAGCAAAGCAACAAAATATATTTATTTTGTCTTGTTCTAAGATTTGCAAAAAACATCATCTTAAAAGGACTTCTTCTTTAGAGTCATATAAAAACTTCCATTCATTTTTCAAATCATTGGCATACCCACAATCTTCTTAGAAAAGATATGTTTCAATATACAGGTCAGAGTTTCAGCCAGCCCTTTATATGAAGAGGAAAACATACCGGGGACAGGTAAATCTGCCTAAAGTCATTGTTTATTCACTCATTAACTCAAGAATAATTTATTAAGCATTGCTACTTAGTGAAAAAAAAAAAAGAAGAAAGAAAGTAAAACAAAAAAAAAAGAAAAGCAAACACTGGGGCTGGGTGTATATTAATGACTGAAGCAGACATGTTGTGGGCCTTGAGGAGTATCTAAAGGCATAGGACTGTCAAACAGAGATAAATTCTCACTATATGTAGAAGTACAAATCATGGTCAGAATAAACAGGAACAACAGAATTCTAAGAAAAAAAAAATAACAACAGGAAGCATAAGGTATTCATAAGGGGTCTCTGAAAGTAAAATTTTAACTGACACCTGATAGATATAGAGATTGACACATGGGGGCTCCTGGGTGGCTCAGTGGGTTAAGGCCTCTGCCTTAGGCTCAGGTCATGATCCCAGGGTCCTGGGATCGAGCCCCACATCGGGCTCTCTGCTCGGCAGGGGGCCTGCTTCCTCCTCTCTCTCTGCCTGCTTCTCTGTGATCTCCATCTGTCAAATAAATAAATAAAATCTTAAAAAAAAAACAAACTTATAGAGATTGACCTATGAATGAGAGGCAGGAAGGTGTGTGGACAGGAGCAATAGAATATGAAGAAACTGAAGCAGAAAAATTTGGTCTTTGGTCATTGACATCAGTCCAAGGGGCCTTGAGCCGGGTACACTGTGAGGAGAACTCCAGGACTGGAGAATGAGTTAGAGGCATCATCATGAAGCCTTTGCAGACCATGGCATGAGGACCTGCTGTCATGACAACCATCAGGGGATATGATGAGGAGGTTTTGGAAAGATAATATCTGATGTTTACATTTGAAAGATCATCTGGCTTTCGTTTGGAAAAGAAGGGAGAAGGAGACCTATAAAAAAGTTTTTTTTCTAGCAGACCAGGGAAAAGAAAGTAGTGATTTAAGTTAAACAGATGACTGAGAAGCTAGTGAGACTCGAACAGATTAAGGATATATTTAGGAAGGTTTGCTGATGGACGAGAGGGAGGATATAGCAATTGTGACTCAGAGTTTTGGCTTCAGCAGTGTGGCAAATTGGAACCCAACGTGCTGCGGTGCCAAAGTCTGAGTGAGGGAATCAGGGATCCCAGGGAGCAGGAGATCTACCTGCAGATAAGAACCCCGGCTCCCACACCCAGGGAGACCAAGAGTCACTGGGGGTACGTGGCTGGGAAGCAGGGCTTCCCTCAGTGGTTTGGTGCGGATGTCATAGGCCTCTGGGAACACAAGTGACCTCCAGTGACCATTCTGGTGACCTAGACGCTATGCCTGCCCCTTCCACATGAAACCTCATTGACTTTTTATCACAGCTCAGGGAAGTGGCTATTATTAGCTGCATTTGAAAGATGGTAAAATCAAATATCCTATTTTGTACCTTATTCGAATTCATTCCATAAATGACAGGGTTGGGATTCCAACCTATGACCATAAAAGTGCAGTGTATACAATCTATCTTTAGGTTTTTGATTAGAAATAGTGGCAACCTGCATCTGTCTGTGTATGTGGCTGGGGGTGGATGGGGTGTGTTGAATAATGCTTGTTTTTGATCCAGTTCCATCATCATCAACAGAAAGTATGCAAGCAAGTCCTTATTAATATAGAGGTGCAATTCAGTCTCATGCATTGTAAAATATCTACCATATGGTAGGCACTGGGCTAACTTTCCGGGTCAGCAAAAGAGGCACAAGCCCTACTATTATGCAGCTTGGAGCCTAGCAATCCGTCATGCTCAAAATACAATTTTCGTTATACAATGCCACACCAGTAGGCCAGATTAGCCATGCACACACATGATTCACATACAAGGTCAAAATGCTGCGTGCTATGGGAGATAAAGTGCCAGGCGAGCTACAGGGCTATAGGAGATAAAGTGCTACACGAGGCAAACACCAGGGGAGTTGAGAGCAGCAGGAGATTACTGGGGATAAAAAGGTCACAGAAAGCTTCATTTATCGATTAAGTAAACGCCTGCAACATAATAGGGTCTGAACCAGGTGATATTGGAAGGCATAAACAACATCTGATCCCCCTCTAATTAATTATTAATATATAAATGGAGATATTAAAAAGCAGTAAAACTCTGCTAAAACTAGATCTAAACCTCAGAATGAAGGAAATTATACTCTAGTGCAGAGATTAGCAATCTTTTCCCAGAAGGGACAGAGAGAGAATCTTGTCAGCTTTGTGGACCACACGGTCTCGGGAACATCTGCCCTATGTTGCTATTACGGCCAGGAAGCAGCTTGGGGAACACACATGTGAATGGATGTAGTTATGCTCCACAAGAACGTTATCTGCAAAAATAAGTGATGGGCTACAGTTGGTCCGCAGACCACATTTGCTAACCTTTGCCCTAGTTTCATACTGCTCCCCAAATGCAAACGAATTACTGTCAGTCAAGTTGCTGAGAACATAAGGAAGAAATTGATCCTAACTGGGATATGTCAAACCCAAAAATGAATGAATGAATGAATGAATCATTCAATCAATCAATTAATTTTAGAAGAAATCAATGTAAAGTGAGAGTGATGTGGAATCCTTTCTCTCTCTCTCTCTCTCTCTCTCTCTTTTTTTTCAGATTTTATTTATTTATTTGACAAACAGAGATCACAAGTAGGCAGAGAGGCAGGTAGAGAGAGAGGAGGAAGCAGGCTCCCTGCTGAGCAGAGAGTCCGATGCGGGGCTCGATCCCAGGACCTGGGGATCATGACCCGAGCCGAAGGCAGAGGCTTTAACCCACTGGGCCACCCAGGTGCCCCAATAATGATTAATTTTTTTAAAAGATTATATTTATTTATTTGATAGACAGAGATCACAAGTAGGCAGAGAGGCAGGCAGAGAGAGAGGAGGAAGCAGGCTCCCCGCTGAGCAGAGAGCCCGATGTAGGGCTCGATCCCAGGACCCTGGGATCACGAGCTGAGCTGAAGGCAGAGGCTTTAACCCACTGAGCTACCCAGGTGCCCCAATTTTTAATAAAAGTTTTACACCAACGCAAACTTCAATCATCCATTCAACAATTATGTGTTGGGTACCTAGTATGTCCCTACTCCTGAGTGTGTCCTACGTTACCACACTGCGCTAGAGCTGGAGATGAGGTAGTGAGGAAGCCTCTCACATCATCCCTACCCACTGGAATTTATAGTCCAGATGAGGGGACACAAAAAAAGATCACAAAGAAACATAACTGCAGCCTGTAGTTAGCTCTTTTAAAGAAAATGAACAAACTGCCAAAATGGAAAATCCCATGAGAAGGGATTTAGACAAAATAGAGAAAGTTTTTTATGGAGATATTTATTTAATTAAATTTTCTTTAAATCCAGACCAGAAATACTGTTCCAAAAACTATAAAAAAAAAAAATTAGGGGAGCGCCTGGGTGGCGTAGTCAGTGGAGCGTTTGAAGTTTGATATCACCTCAGGTCATGATCTCAGGGTCCTAGGCTCGAGCCCCACATCAGGCTCTGCACTCCACAGCATCTGCTTGAGATTCTCTCTTTCTTTGTTCCTCCCACACTTTCTCTAAAATAAATAACTAAATCTTAAAAAAAAATTAAAAAATCATTGGGTTTAAGCATACTGGGACAGTAGGAAAGAGGAAATAGTGTGAAAAATTAGACTATAAAAATAAAAAACGAGGGGGCACCTGGGTGGCTCAGTTGGTTAAGCCTCTGCCTTCGGCTCAGGTCATGATCTCAGGGTCCTGGGATCGAGCCCTGCATCCGGCTCTCTGCCCAATGGGGAGCCTGTATCCCCCTCTCTCCCTGCCTGCCTCTCTGCCTACTTGTGATCTCTCTCTCTCTGTGTCAAATAAATAAATAAAATCTAAAAAAAAAAAAAAAAAAAAAAAACCAGAGGAACAATCACATCATGTTGAAAGAGCCTTTGGCAAGACCTCAGTAAGGTTTAGTTGTTTTCTCCTGAAAGCAGCTAGAAACTAATAAAAATGGTTTTGAGCTAGGAAGATCAATCAAGTTGCGTTTGAAGAATGTCTGTGGAGGAGAAGAGTGTGAGAGTAGAGTAGAGAATATAACAGGAGGGATCATTGCTACAAACAAGAGGTGAAATGATTGTGGCTTCCTCAGTACGGGTAGTAACAGTGGAACTGGAGGAACAGTCTAATTTGAGATTTATATTGGAGTAAGAAACAACTCTCCACCCATTTTGTGGATGAGTTAAAAGCTTTCTAAGTGTAGGTGAGTAAGTGGTGATGGCACTGGAGGGGAAGGGATATGGAGAAATCAAAAGTAGTCACCAGGTTTTCCACACCAACTTACATTCCTAGCAACAGTGCACAAGGATTCCCAGAGGGTACTATCCCACGTGAAATAAGACAGAGAAAGATAAATACCATGTGATTTCACTTACATGTGGAATCAAAAAACCAAAACAAAGAAACAACCAATCAACCAAAAATGAAACAAAACAAAACATATAAACAAAAAACACAGAAACTAAATCATAAATATGAAGAACAAACTGGTGATTGCCACCCAGGGGAAAAGGCAAAATACACAGAGTAGATTAAGAGATGCAAAGACACTGAATCAATTATATTCTATAGGTGTTCGGTGCCCTTACTAATTTTTATTAGTGGTTTATATACAATGATTTAAGCTTCCTGTAACAATGTATCATGCTGTCTTTCACTGTGACATTTCTATAGATTTTTTTATTACAGAATGTGAGACTATGTCATTTGTGTACAGGTATTTATTTGTATGTATTTCATGTGGAAATAAGAAACTTTATCATTAAAATGCCATAATAAAAAAAAATGCCATAATAAATAGTGTCCTTAATTAATATAATAAAATGTTCAGACTTACTTATATCATAGTTTGTCATGCTTCAGGATGGTACTACTTTTTTTTCAGTCTTCCACTCTGTCCTTTTTCTTAGCCATATTCTATGAGTACATCTTGGTGTTAACTATCAGGTATTTGAAAGTTCAATAATAGCTCTTACCTTTATTAGTACAGTGTAATCTCATATTTTAAATCCTATATTTCTTTTCTTTCTTAAGATTTATTTATTTATTTGAGAGAGAGAGCATGAGTGGATGAGGAGGGGCAGAGGGAAAGGGAGAGAGAGAATCTCAAGCAGACTCCATGTTCAGCACAGAGCTCAACATGGGGCTTGATCCCAGGACCCTGAGGTCATGACCTGAGCCGAAACCAAGAGTCAGACACCTAACCAACTGCACCCCTCAGGCACCCTTTATTTCTTCTTTTATTATCTACTTGCCTTTCTTTCACTGTACCATTGAAAAAATTTATACCTCTACTTTCTTCCAAATGCCTTCTCCTCCGTTACCTAATTTTAGTTGGTTGTGTTACTTTTAATTTAATCTTCTACTTTTAAATGCTTATGTATATATCATTTTATAAATCACCTTTAAGTGCCATTTTGTTCAACCTCAGCTATAAAAGATGATGAACTCAGCATACATACCCTACCATCCCAAATTTTGTCAGATGAACCATTTCCATGCTTAAATCATTTCTAACATTTTCCTTCTGTTACGTTACTATATTTCTGTTACTATATTTCTGAATGGCATTTTTCCTTCTTACTATAGTTAAAAATATTTAATGTTTATTACCATTAATTCCTTCATTTTTATCAGTAGAATAAGGAATCTAGAAACTAGATCCCTAGAATTATTACATATTAGAAAATTTTTCAGCTCCCTTTACTTTGAACAATATGTTGGCTAAGTTTAGGAAGATGGGTCACACTGTCTCTCCCTAAAGACACAAGAAGCATTGAATTCCTAATGCAAAATATTGCTGAGGAGAATTCTGAGGTCAGTCCATATATGGGACTGGATCTTCCTTCAAGCTTCCCAAAGGATACCCTTGTATTTTAGAAGTCAAGCCAATTTACGATATCAATGCCAATCATGTTATGTCAATTTTTCCAGAGTGGTGGATTTCAAACCATAGATTCCAGTAAAATGTTTACTCTCAAAATTTTTTCCTATGTGGAAAAAAAACTTTAAATGTTTTTTCTCCATATGGGTATTTCTCCTTTTCAGAGTCAACATTTACATATGTATTTTTTTCTATCTTCCAAATAAATTACTTTCTTCTAATCTTTTAAACATTTTAACTCATTGTTCATTTAGATTTCTTTTGTTTCACTTTTCTTCAATTTTCATGCCCTTTATGACAGTTCAGCAGTTTCTAATCTCCTTTGTATTATTTCCATAACTTTCATTTCTATGTTAGTTTAAATATTCTTTTCTGCTATTTTCCTTGCTTTACCTACTTATATGTCAACTCTTTCTCTTTTCTTTGTTTTGTTTTTAATATGTTTTTCCTGAGTTGCTGTTTTCTGGATCTCTGCTTTGAGAATTGATTTTAAAGAGGTTATTGCTTTATTAAGATATGCTGTTCAATTATGATGATATATTTGGTCACTCATTTCATTTTCTCTGTAGCAAAATTTTCCTGGTGAATGTTTTTCACCTGTTTTCTATTTCCTCGTACTCATTATTCTCTGAGTTGGATAGCTTTGTATTAATCCTATCATGGTTCATGTTGTCCCCCACCCCCTTTAAATACGGTAATTCTTCCTAGACTCTGTGCAGGAAATCTCTCTTTGTATACGGTCAATACTGGGAATTCGCATTGGGAGGGGCCAACATGGGATCCAGTATAAAAGCAATTGTTCCTGGTCGGCCATGAAACACATTACCAAGGGTTTTTCAGTTTGGGTTAGTCTAGCCTTTACTTCTCTCCAGCAAAGAGAAATAAGCAACTCAGGACTGCTCCCAACAGTGCTTTTCCTCAAGCAGCTTTCACATCTGTCTCCCTCCTATAAGGTGGGAGGTCTCAGGCCCTGTTCCATCTTAGGTTCTCCAGATGCTCCGTCACATGGGCACAGACACTGGTTTCTAGGGACACTCCAACTTGTTCTTACTGTACCAGATAAGATCTTGTTTGCTCAGAAGGACATACCTACTGCATCTACTCTTGAAACTGCATACTAAGGTCTGGAACCTTCTTCATCTATTTTGACTGAGGATTAGCTTCCCTAAAGGTTGAGTCTCTTTCTGACTATTTTAAGTTAAATTTAGGACTGTATTATCTTTACTCTGCCATTATACACTCAAAAGTCTCCTACTTTTCAAAAGTATTTTATATTTATAAACTAACTAAACTATAACCTTAACCAATTATATGTAATTAGGTAAGCAATACCATCCAGAAAACTGAAAAAAGGAGGGGAATGCAGTCCAGGGAAATTACATGATTTATCCATGGCGACACAGCAAATTAATATCATATTTGCATGAAAAATAATATGCTTTTGTTTCTAGGTTAATTATTCTTTCCATTTAGAACCTGTTCACTCTATTTATTTTCCCCCTAGAAATTCATCACAGTGTTGCGCCAATGGAACAACATAATAGCAATTTAATCTGTGCCTCACATTTACAAAAAGTCCCAAATTTGCACTCATGTTCAATTATACAATACACACCAAATTTATGTATTTATAAATACTTTTACTCTTTTGTGACTTGCTTAATTATATTATATTGCATTTTGTGTCAAAGCATTCATTTTTTAAATCCTTTTTAAAATGCACTCATAAATTTAAAATGTTCCAGTTCTCTCTGGAACTCTATGGGATCTATATATGCCCTTGTTCTAGAGTTCTGTGAGGAAGATCCTATTGGCAGCCACATCTATATATTCATCAGGAACTTCTGGGGCTTCAGGGGCAATCATCAGGTATCTGATTATACAGGTGGTCTCTGGTCCAAAAAGAAAAATAATTGGAATTTTGGACTTGACAGACTCGAGGCTAACCAATTTTAATCAAACTCTAAGTCCCCTGAAATGAAATGGAAAATGAAGGCTCCCCCTAATACAAGCGCTCAGGGGTAGGAACTGATAAAGGAGCACAGCGGGAAGTCCCAGAAAGACAAGAAGTCACAGAGAAGTGGAAAGAGTAAGAGATCCAGAAGTCTAACTTGGAGTACCATTTCTTACAAGGTCATCTGGCAGTACCATGTTCTTTCTATTCAAGAGGAGAATCTATTTAAGAAACTTTTATTGAATCTTCTCCACTTCAACATCCCCCTTTCATTATAAAAGTCGTTCCCAGTGTCCATCAACATCATTCACTGAGTATTTCTAATCAAAACAATGGAAAAGCAATATTCAGAAGAAATATTAGTGTACCATCTCAAGCACAATTTCATATTTCAGCTTTGTCATGGGATGAAATTAGCTATAAGGTAAAGGAATAATCAAGATGAGAAAGGAAAACACTTTAAGCTTTTTTCCTTAATCAAATTCAGTACTGAAGTATTCCTCAAAAACCTTATAAGAACTTCTGCTAGTGCTCACCACACTCTCAATTCTTACTGTCATTTATGATTGATTTCAAGGTTTCATTCTGGCATAAGGATTTTAACATTCATTTCTATACTGGTCCAGGCCCAGGCCACCCAGGAAAATGGCAGAGTAGACAGCAGAAATTGAAGAAAAAAAGAATAACTAGATTCGATAAGCCAGCGTCAAGTCCAAAATCAATAGAGATGCAATAAAAAAAATAATTACTCAGCCACTAAATATGAGGGTGAGTCACTTGGCAAGAATTCTTCCTGTAGTGTGTCTCCATAAAGACAAAGAAAACAGAGAGCAGCCATGACAGAACGAACAGTTCCAAATTTATAGTCATTAACTAAAGACTGGATATTTGGATAAAAGGAAAAGCAACAGTGAACACAGACTGAGGCCCTCTTGCACATGCTGAAAAATCTCAAGCCCAGGGGGAGGGTGCACAGAGCAGTGTGCATAAAAAGGAACAAGCAAAGAGGACGTTCTCATGCCTGAACCATGAGATGGGTGACAGTGGAGACAGATTAAAAAAATGACATATGCACCTCCAACAGCTGACTCTTGGGGGACTCACAGGAATAAAAGCAGTATGCTTTAGCATATTTACAGTAAATAAAAAGAAAAATTACCTATCCTTGAAAGAGGCTTGTCTCCCTGCCTGTCAACTGAGAGTTTCTGGAAAATGTATTTCAAAGTTTTTGCTAATAATAGTAATAATAATAGCAAACAATTACTGGTCACTGAGTAATATGTGAGGCCCAGGCTGGAAATACAGAAATGAAGGAGATGAGGATGTGAATCTGGTCCAAAAGATGAGGAGTTGAATCTGCCCAAAATGAGAATTTGTGGAGCAACCAACTAATTTAGGGCAACTTATGTCAGTATTTTGAGCCTGTTTCCAACCTATAAGTGGAGACAAAATAACTACTGAATAGAATGGTTAGCACTAAATAAAAAGTCAAACATACAGTATATTCACAATGCCTCAACTCATAATGTGTTGAGAACCCAGTGAACATTTGCTATCATTATTAAGCATTTGCTAATTATCCCCATAAGAATTCTAGGACAGGACTACTAAGATTATTTCTTTTTCAGAAAACTTAAAACCTGGGTTTCATAGAGGTTTAGTACTCTGCCAATGGTCATGTAGTTAATAAGGAGGGAAAGAGGATTCAAAGACCCACAAAGACCCACAAGGATCCCAAAAAGTGGCAGAGGAGAGTATGCCACTGGACAACACTGTTCCGAAAATTCTATTCTTCTGACAGATGGCTTTAGCTCTGTCTGCTTTTCTAGGATACAGTTGGGAACTGCAAGTAGTCCTACACATGACCAAATGTCCTCAGCTTCTAGAAATAGTCACAGAAGTAAGAATTCCTTATCATGCAAATGAATGAGTGGCCCCTGCTGAGGAACTCTGGGCTCAAAGAGAAGACATAAGACCTCAGTATCCTGGGAGTAATTGTGTCTGTTGCTGGGAAAACTGGAAGCTGGAGGAGTGTGTTTACTGCCTTGATTCTGTTAGGTTTAGAAGTCCCCCCCCCTTTTAATATTTGAGTAGTACCTGAATATTGTGGTAAAAATGTAAGAAGATGAGAAATATTATTGTACTTGAAGATACCAACAAGACCCTGCCCAAAAGCCTCAAGTTGAATAAACAAACAAATAAAAAGTATTACAGATCTTGACAAGGTAATAATAAGGTGTAAGTAACAGACGTATGGAGGAAGCTCATAAAATGGCGTATGTTGGAGACCTGCCCCTTGCTCTCACTTACTTCAACAAAAAAGAAATACTAAAATAGAATTAAAAGGCAAACAATACCAAAGAAATACATACAATCTCTCAAACACTTCACCTTAAACATTACACAGTGATTGCACAAGTGGAAATGTGGGGAGAAAATTTCAATTTTAGGAATATCCCAAGGATATTCAGTGCTTTACATATACTTAATATTGTATAAATACACATTTATATAATCACACACATATGCATGTATATAATCATATATATACACACACATTATATATAATCTATACATAATATGGTGTGTAAAGACTGAAAACACTTAGAAAGATATGATTTACACTTTTTTTAGTCTGTCATTTTTAGTCATTACAATCAAGATAAAGTTTCCTTGGATGAGAACTGATTCCCATCATCACACTCCATTTATTTCTAAGAAATGTTTTCTTTAGACTGTCTGCTCCTAGACATAGAATAAACTCCCCCAGAGACCACATTTAGGCAGGTTGTCATCATGAGGGATAGTTTTCCCTAATTCTTTCTCTGACACTAACCGTCATCTGTTGTCATTTACGCTGTTACATTTTGGAACATGTTGCATTTCTTTCTTATAACCATCATATTGATAATGACTCTGATTTTAATTACTTGGATTAACATTTGTGTGTGCTAGCATCTAGCTTGTGTGTATGCTCATCTAATGGCTAATTGCTATTTATGTTTTCTTGGCCACGCTGTTGTCATGTAAAACGCCCTCAGTTAGGAACCAAACCATGTGGCTGGCTTAGTGGGTCTGCTCTACCTGCTGAACCATATTATCCCTCTGATTCCTACTGGTAAGAAAGAGACACTAATACTTATCATGCAAGGTGTGACATGTGTGAGAGATAATTTATGCTTAAGGTCCATCCTTCCATAAATCAGTGTCTAATTAATGCAGCTTCTAGTGGCTACAACAATAATATTAGTGTATGTTTTTTAGATTATATATGTTCTTTCTTTGCAAATTATAATCAACTGATTTTAGATTTTAACACTGTAGATATGACTTGTCTTTTTTTTTTTTTTTTTTTTTTTTGCTGCTCTTTTGTCTCTTGTTTTCCCCATGAGTATTTAATATATTATTTTTATTTACCTTTTAGGTTTCCTGGTCAGAATACAATTTTTTCTTGCTAGCCCATAAATTTAAAACAGTGTTTTACCTCATAATTTATCCATAATAGCATACTAAAGACTATGAGATCTAGATTATATTTTCTATATTATCTTTCCTTATATTTAAAAATTAACTCATTTTGGGACACCTGGTTGGCTCAGTTAAGCATCTGCCTTTGGCTCAAGTCATGGTCCCAGGGATGGTGTCCTACATCAGGCTCCCTGCTCAGCAGGGAACCTGCTTCTCCCTCTGCCTGCTGTTCCCCCTGCTTGTGCTCTCTTTTCTGGCAAATAAATAAAATCTTTAAAAATTCAATCTGTTAGCAGTAAAGAGTGAGGCATATCTGTATTTACCCTGTTCATTTATTTTCCTTTCCAATTGATTTGTTTTAAAAAGTCTCTTGTATTCCTATACTAAAGGTAACGCTTGTTGAAACATATACTCTTTACCTTGCAAAGAAAAGAAGGCTTCTTTCCTATTATTTTTTGGTATGTTTATGGCTAATAGCTGTAGAATTTTTATCAGACACTTTCTTAGCAATTGAGATAATTACATAGATTTTAACAAATTTTCAATGTGTTCTGTTAAGTTAATTTTCCTGGCGTGATATCAGCTCAGCATTCTGGGGTTAAGCCCTGTGCTTTCAATACAGAAGGCTTTTTACATCTTACATCCTATTTCCTAATATTACTGTGGATGTTTTCATTCATTTGTTTATTCAACCAAATAATTAGTAAGCAAGCACTTGCTGAAAAGTATTGTGCTGGGCTCTGCAGAGGTTCAAAGACAAATAAAAGAGAAACAGTTGTCAAGAAACTCAGTCTACTGGAAGGGGCAGACATGAACACTACCGTAATACTAGGCGTTCTGTTTTCTGCATCTTAAAAGTGTTCTTTTATTTGTAGACAAGTATTTACTGATATTCTTCCATGTGCTAGAAACTGTACTTGTAACAGTGGACAACCTGACAAAGAAAACAACATAGTGCTGCCTTCAGGGAACTCCCAGTCTAGCTGAAGATACCCAGGAAAGAGTAACACACACACACACACACACACACACACACACACACACACACTCGCACAGAGATTCTCTCAATTTAATCTGTGCTCCAAATCCTTGACTTCTTCCCCCACTTCTCTTGCAGTTGCTATAACTGACTCTCAGTGGGTCTGGCCACTCTGCCCTCTGGGGCCGAGAAGCTACCCTTACTGTCTTAGGAGGCACCTTCCAATAAGGTATCAGCTACTTAAGTATTGTTTTGTGTTCTACTTTCTAGTGAACTCTGAGCTAAACACATCCTAAGAAGAAATATGTGAGTTTTACAAAAAGATATTTTCTGATGATTTAGAGAAAGACTGCATTTGTGAAAATGATGTACTGGTGATGGAAGAAAATTTCAATCTTATTACAATTCAAACATAACACGGCTTCTGTACAAATACAATAAAAACATGATTTTCATATAACTTAGTCAAGAGCAAAATGGAGAGAACAGAAAACAACAACAACGAAAAAGCTATGATATGAAAGGGGACATGGGATATAAAGAAGATTACAATGAGAAAAATCATTCAAAAAAAAAAAAAATCCACATTGGAGGCAACAAAGAGCAGGATTAATCCTAAGCATAGGGGAGATGAAGTGAAGGGGCTGGTCTAGAATGTAGAAGAAAAAAATTAATAATTAAAAAAATCAAGAAAAATATGGTGGATATGGAGGACAGAGAATGGAGAGCTTCCATCTGATTACCTGTTATTTTTAAAGAAGAACCTAAATAACCCAGAAAGTATTATAAGAGAAAACTTTCTTGGTCAAAATGTTTTCCTCAGTTTCAGGCATGCCCTTGGGAAAGCTAGCAAACCTAGCACTCAGGGCCTGATCTGATTTCTGCCACACTTCTGCCACATTTCTCACATTTCTTAACTTCCCAGGGAACTAATAAACCAGGTCCTTTCAGTTCTGGAAACCCAGCCTTGGAATAACCCTTGTGCCTTTTCTTAAAAACTGACTGAAATGTCTGTACCACATAGTACCCTTATCTAAATCCCTCATCCGAATATGCCTCATACTACCAAAGTACCTCACACTTCTCCTTAGTTCTTACCACAACTCACGTTAACTCCTGACACATTTATGAAATTGCTGTATTCTGTCACTCACACCAGATTATAAGCTCCTTGAAAGAAAAGCATTCCTGTTTCTTATGAAATCTCTGGATAATTTTGAAGTATAAACAAAATGTTAAAATAATAGAATGAAGTTAGTGTTATATTGATAAAGGGGAACTGAAGTATTACTTCATAGGAAATGTACAGGGCTGGGGCACCTGGATGGCTCAGTGGGTTAAAGCCTCTGCCTTCGGCTCAGGTCATGATCCCAGGGTCCTGGGATCGAGCCCCGAGTTGGGCTCTCTGCTCAGCAGGGAGCCTGTTTCCCTTCCTCTCTCTCTGCCTACTTGTGATCTCTGTCTGTCAAATGAATAAATAAAATCTTTAAAAAAAAAAAAGGAAATGTACGGGGCTAAATGACATGACATCAAAATATTGACTTGTTTATCTGACATGAATTGAAGAACTTCCATTCCATGTTGGACACTGTAACCAACTGACACAAGAAAGCTTAAAATTTAAGAGAAGAAAGGCGCAATATCCCATCAGACAACCACAAGCAAGAGAAGAGAACGGGACATGGGAGGCCATGTTGAGGATTTGGAAGTGGAAAATCACTGGGTTGGGGGGCGGGGGGTGACCACTCTGGAGCCACCATGGAGATCAGATCTGTGCCTCTCTTCCTATCTGACCAAAAACAAGGGAACTTCAAAATGGCATCAGTAATAACATTGGCAGCTCAACGAAAGAGCTGTCTTTTCCCTGGACGTAATGACCATGAAATTCTTGAGGGTCAGATAGGAGGGATCATTCATCAGAAGCCCAAGGTCTGGTTTCTTAGGGATTTTATAGCATATACATTGGCTTACCACTTTATTTTATACATCTTTATCTCTTCTGTATGTTACTTTCTTTTGTTTTTAATCTAAACTCTGCTTACATTTTCTCTGTCTTCTACCCTATTTGTTAATTTTGGTTTCTTCCTGCCTTGATCAGCTTTAATGCAGAATTATTGCCCTATTTCTATCCTCTTGTATCTAAAACTAAGGAAACAGCCCTGGCAGGTTTTAAAGAGCCCTGATGTATGTGGTCATAAGAACTGTTGAAGACATTTAGATTCTGGGGTCAAAAAGTTGCACCTGCAGGGACTGAGGGGAGGGGGAGCTGAAAAGCTATGTGTACATTAATGATGCTACTTGAAAGATATTAAAAAATAAAGAAGAAAGCAAAATCTGAGAGAATATATAAAACATAACTTCAGAATGACTGCTTTTGACTTTTGTAACCTAATTTTTTTCTTCCTCTGTCTTGGAAAAAAACAAAAAAACAAAAAACCTGGCAGTAAGTAGAATTCAAATTAAAATACATGCCTAGAAAAAAATCCAAGTTCTAAATCAAGTCTATTCCATAATCAAGAGCTCTAATCATTTTATAAATATTAAAGATGTTGTAAAATGAAAATGTCTTCCATTGGCACTGCTGTGGTATTCAATCACCCAGCCATGTGTGCAGGACAGAGAAGGAAGCAGAAGCAGGAGAGCAAAATTTCTACTTTGGGCTTTTTCCCTATGTGAGGTTAATATTTTTTAAACTGCAATCTATGGAAACAAATTGATCAAATGTGTTCTTAACATCTTGAAAATTTGTAATTTTACAAGTAGTATCAAAACAAACTAAAACTTAGGAATCAAATATGGTTACACGGCAGGTACTAATAAGCATGTCGTATTGAGATACAGGTGTATTATTTGGAATATTTTCAAAGACAATGACGCATATTTCTAATAAAAGCATTTCATGCTCTCCTCGACTCCCACTCTCGGCTAAATTCCCAACCCCCCAACCCAAGAAAGACCCTCTGGATCTTCCTCCATCCAAAGCTCCTTAATACAGCACCCTTGATTATAACTAACTACCATAAATATGAACTTGAAGGTTCCCAGAAGCTGCTGTTCACCATAGGTCTGCAGATAGAAAAAATCCATTCCTACCCATTCCCCCACCCCAAAATCCCCCAAGTTGGATTTGAACTCACCTTTCTAAAAACTTACCACCCATGCCTTGAATATATGGTTTGTATAGTTAGGAGCTTTAATGAAATATATGTCACTATGTCCTGAGCAAGAAAAGAGTATTTAAAGGTCCTCAGCAGGTTTGAGTATATATATTTAATAATACCAGGAATACATGTGCGTGTCTTTTTGACTGAAGAATCACCAATCTCCCCACCTTTGTTTTTTTTTCTATCTTAACCATAAAAAATAATTATCTAAATTGAAATAATTATCTAAATAATTATTAAATTATTTAGATAATTATATATATAAAAATTATCTAAATTGAAAAATTTATATTTAGTTGTTGTTCTGTATGTTTATTTTTCTCTAGGCATGTCTATGATTGTCTTTGGTTACACTGAATGTTTTGTTGTGATCTTTAACCATTTATATATTATTCTATTTTTGACCTGTATTCAGTTAAATCTATGCATATTTGTGTGCATATCTTATCGTACTTCTAATTTTTCTGCACGGTTTCATGATAGAGTATTATTCTCTTCTTTCTTTAAATTCACAGCATTGAAGTGAAATGTGGCAAAGAATATGGGCTTTACTCACGCAATATTATTAAAAGGAAAGTCATATTAATCCATTAGACTCTTGTGTACCCATTAATATCAAAATGACTGAGATTCTAGAACTAATTTCCTATGGCAAACTATTTGTACTAGATAAAAGCATCTAGAACAGGTAAAGAGATAGAATTACTGAATTTATGTGTGTAGGACCCAAAAAGTAATCATGTGAAAAGAAACACAGAACTGGGCCAAACATCAATCAAGTTTATATGGGAAAGTTTATGCAGAGTCAGTTTGCAAGCAGATATTTAAATGGGTCCATCGTTCACAACTGTATAAGCAAAACAAAATAACAGCTCAAGAATTTAACTTCTCTACCAAAAATTGTTATAGTCTGGGGAAGTGAATCTCAAGTCAGAATGATTTTGTTACCCAGGAACCATCTGACAATGTCTGGAGGTGTTTTTGATGGTCACTGTTTGTGGGGGACAGGAGGCGGGGGCATGTGGTTACTGGCCTCTGGTGTGGAGAAGCAAGGGATGTTGCCTACAATATACAGGGCAACCTCACATTCCAAAGAAGAATTACCCAACCATGAATTTAAATAGTGCTGAGGCTGAGAAACCTGTGTCTATATTAACATAATTCTAAAAATATATTTGTTACTGATTGCTCAAGATAAGATGTTCTTTGATGCACCACATTTCATTAATATGTGTGCAGGACAATCTATCCATTCTTCTCACAATCTCAAACATTCCTTTGATCGTTTTAAGAAGCACTTAGAGTTTGGGGCACCTGGGTGGCTCAGTGGGTTAAAGTCTCTGCCTTTGGCTCAGGTCATGATCCCAGGGTCCTGGGATCGAGCCCCTCCTTGGGCTCTCTGCTTGGCAGGGAGCCTGCTTCCACCACCCCCCACCTCCCTCTCTGCCTACTTGTAATCTCTGTCAAATAAATAAATAAAATCTTAAAAAAAAAAAAGAAGCACTTAGAGGAAGAATTCTTATAATAGTGGGCAAACTCAGGTTTTCAAGATGAATAGGTTTTTTAAGTGCCCCATAGAGTGGGTTTGTTTCTTAGCCATTCTTTGCAATGCAAGACTAATCCTGACTCCCCTAGATGGGATCAGCACTTCAATCCCTTATCCAGCCCTCCATCTCTAGCCCCTTCCTTCCAATCCTAGTGCCCACCGTTCAAAGGAAAAGGAAACATTTGATCAAACTCAGAGGAGAATCCAACAAATAGAGGATGGTAGGAGAGTGACTCAGAAAAGCTACCTGACGACTTCCGAGGTAAGGACGAGCACACAAGCAAAGACACACAGGAAGAAGCCATGTGAGAAAGCCATGAGCCCACCAACCAGAGCCGAGGAATCAGGTAGAGAAAGAGTGAGAAACCAGGATAGGAGTTGAGTGTGCCAGATTGTAGAAGAGCCTAAGTGAAGATGGCACAGAAGAGCAGAGGTCAAAGGTGAAAGGTCCCTTAAGAAGAGAGTGTGCTGTACATCCTCTCTCTCCACAGGGTAGAGCAGACCATGTCCTCATTGACGGAAATGAGCTGGAGCCCAACCCTCCCTGCTGAGGTAGCTAAGATTCTAAAATTTTGTTTGATGAAAAACAAACACATTTTTTTTTTAAAGATTTTATTTATTTATTTGACAGAGAGATCACAAGCAGGCAGAGAGGCAGGCAGAGAGAGGAGGAAGCAGGCTTCCCGCTGAGCAGAGATCCCGATGCGGGGCTCGATCCCAGGACCCTGAGACCATGACCTGAGCCGAAGGCAGCGGCCTAACCCACTGAGCCACCCAGGCGCCCCAAAACAAACACATTTGAAGTAGCCTCCTATTTCAAGGCTGGACTGAATTTTTGTGATGATGTTCATGCAGTTGGTAAAAAGAATAAACTAGGAAATAGTATATCAGAAAGAATCATAATACAATTTTGCCTTGAAAATGTATGACACTATCTAAATTCTTCTATAAAATGTTATTTCATTATGATTAATGACCACGTTAGCTTTACCCACCCCATTTGCATGACAGAAAAAAGGTGTTATCTTACTTATATATTAAACACAGGATACTCATTCGCAGTCATTGATTTTAGACGATCAGTCTTTCCGTAAGTATATTTTCTTTGGGTATTTGATATTATACATGATTAGAATATCGAAAAGCTCTTCAAGGAAATATCCAGACTAAAAAAAAAAAAAGGAAGGAAGAGAGTAACAAATGAGGATGAGAGTGAAGGAAAAATAATGAATTTGTACCAAGAGAAAAATGAACTTCATTTAGAAGGTAAAATAAGACAGGCACTTTAAGGAATACAAAACTAATGAAAGGTATTATGAAATGAAATTTTAATAACATTCCACTGTTTCAAAAGTCGATTAGTGTCATGTGTTTGCAAGCTTAGCTTCTGCTGTGACTGAGTGAAGAAAGAAGCACAGGAACAGACACTGGTTCTCAGAGGAGCTCGGATGGCGCCCACGGAAGCCACGTGGACGCATGCTGGGTCTTCAGAAAATACTCACTATATGCCAGGCACTTCTGCAGAAATCACTTTACTTTTCTTTAATCATCACAAGAACCCCCCTAAAGTAAATACCATTTTCATCCATTTTACAACTGGGGAAAGTTAAGCACAAAGATGTTAGACAATTTGCCCACCTCAGGAGCTGGGATAGTTTTCCTCAAGCTATAGGCCACATCAGACTCACCTGGGAGGGTGCACCAAAACAGATTCGGGGTCCCACTCCCAAAGTATTACATTTAGTAGGTCTGGAGCAGAGCCTGAGGACTGGCATTTCTGACTAGTTCCAAGGTGGTCCTGAGGTTGCCAGTCGCAAAATGACATTTCAGAACATATGAGCTAGGATGTGGTTAAGAGTGACGGAGCCCTGGGGCCAAAGAGGCACAGCTGGTTAAGCATCGACTCTTGGTTTCAGCTCAGGTCATGATCTCAGGGTCGTGAGTTTGAGCCCCATGTTGGGCTCTGTGCTCAGCATGGAGTCTGCTTGAGACTCATTCTCCCTCTGCTCCTACTTTGCCCCCCCTCTAAAACAAAATAAATGTTTAAAAAAAGAAAGTGATGGAGCTCAGGTAGTCAGGATATAGAGGCTATGGTCTTTACTGCCACGTTAGGGGCCACTGGAAACGTTCCACATTACACATATGACAAAGGTTAACACCCCTACAGACCTGCACCCAGACCCTTTCGCACGAAGTGAAACCTACTATTTCCAAGTTTTATTTTCGGCACATTCTTGTCTCTCCTATAAAGTGGACAACTTCAGGAAAGAAATTTAATTAAGAATACTTTAAATGAAAAAACCATGACTTTAAATTTCTGTCCCTGAATTCTGAAAAGATTATCTTAATTCCTAAGGCAATTTGTAGAATTATCTTAGCAGCAGAACTGCTTCATTTACTCAGTATGAGTGATCTACAGAGACACAATATGAGAATCCATTTCACATCAAGCAATACAGTATGCAGATTTGGAAATCTTACTTCTGAGGTCTAGTTTTTACATGAATTTCCTAATGAAAAAAAAAATCCCTTTCTATACCTGTAATCATTAAATTGAAATATGATTTGCAATTCAAAAAAAAAACCTCAATAATCCTGGTTAAAACATTTAGAAATATACACTGTTAAAAACATACCAAAGCTTTTATAGACATATATACCATGTATTATTTGCTAATTTCTACTACTTTATTCATAAACCACCACTGATATCTCAGAGTATGCTCTAGAGTAAACATCAAATTACAAGATAATTCATTTAACACTTTTTAACTGATTCATTTCTTTGGTTTTAAGTAAATCATCTGGCATTATGTAAGAAACATAAAATATACAAAAATACCCATAGATTCTCTTCATTAATCATACACAAAGTCAGATAGTTTGCAGTAAGGAATTGGTATATTTTTCCAGAAGTGATGAAACATTATTTTAATTGCTTATAAAGCAATGATACAAATAATTATCATGTTTCTTAAAACTACAAAGACACATTGCCTTAAAAATCAGGTCTACGAGGTTTTAGAAACACTGCGCTTTTTAAAATGTAAAACAGAGCTTCAGAGATTCATATATATAAGTCAGATGGTATTGTCACTACCAGTCTGTCTGTCTGGCATAAATGGGGGTATATAAGGTTGAAAAGCAAATCCTTCCTTCAGCCATGAATGACATAATTTATTCAGAACACTTGGCTTGTCCTGGTAATGGTGTGAAAAATAGAAGATGATTTTGCAGAAAAGTGTCTTAAAATTCAAGTGCATGCACACACATCTACATGTACATACGTACCTACTCATATTAATGAGAGCAGTAGAACTGATCATTACTAATGACCTATAAATAGATTTTGAACCGGAGATGAATAGGGAGTAGCTAGAGAAGAGACCTCTAACACATGAAGTTTAAGAGGATGCTGAAAAAAGTAAGAAGCAAAATAAAACTAAAAGAATAAATCCTGAATACTTTACATGATGGGAAGTCAAAATATTACCTATAAACCATACTGTCCCATTTGCTATCACCTAAGGAATCCTGTATTCAAATTTGGTTTATGGCCATTTTTGCACATCTGACCTATTATTAAATGCATCTGTTCCAGAAATACAGCAAATTATTTCTCATAATTCTTCACATGTCTTATTATAAGAGGTAAAAGCTTTTTGCTAATGAAATTTCATTGGACTTGAAAAAAATTAATTTCTATGCACTGTAATGATAAGTGTCAGAGACGCACATGTTCTTAATTAACTTCACATTAATAAAGGAGGACTTCCCTAGATATAAGTGCTTAACTGATATTTGCCATGGGGCGGAGGGGGTGGGTTGCTATGAGCAAGAATCCACAAATGTGAGCAAGATAAATGAGAAGATAGAGTGATGGCCTTGCTGGAGAAAACAAAGTATGCGTTTCTACTTCCTTATTCCTATTTTTTGGAAGAGTATCTGTAGAAACCTGTGAAGAAGTCACTGTGACTTCTTTTGATAAAGGTCTTTGCCAAAGACAAAAATAAAACAAAACAAACATCTGAAAAACATAATGGGGCAGGATCAAATGCCTGCCTGCCTTACCATCTGGTGGTCCCACACTGCAGGAGAAAGAGAAGACTGCCTTCACGGACAATCAGACCAAGGACAGGCCAGAAAGGCAAAGCTACTTGCTCACTGACCTGAAGGCCATGGCCACTCCTCATTCTCAGTTTAGGGGAGACTCAGCCCATTCTCCAATCCCAAGATAGAACCACTATTAAACTAAAGAAATTCCATCAGTAGCATTGTTCTTATCCTAGGCTGGCAAAAGAATGGGTCTATGGCATAATACTAGTCACTGAGCCTAAGAAGGAGGATTTAGGTGAGTAGGTTTCCTTCCCCCCGCCGCCCAAGAGTTTGTTAAGAACAGAACTTTTCCTTTTACTATATCTCTGGATGTCACCATCTTCACAGCTGCTTAGAACTGGGACAGCGTCTGAGAAGTTGAATAGATCCACTCCTAAAGAGTCAACTATCTTAAAAAAAAAGTTCAGTGATAGGGCACCTGGGTGACTCAGTCAGTTAAGTATGTGACTCTTGATTTCAGCTCAGGTCATGATCTGAGGGTCTTGAGTTGAAGCCCCACGTCGGGCTTCATGCAGAGCGTGGAGCCTGCTTAAGAGTCTTTCTCACCCTCTCCCTCTGTCTCTCTCTTTCTCTCTCCCTCTCAAAAAATAAAAAATAAATTAAAAACTCAATGATATCTGGAATGAACCTGGCTCCTTACCACTGTCTTTAAGCTGTTGAACTAACCATGTTTAGAGGTGTTTATCTCTGGATTCTCCTTATTGAAAATGAAAAAAAACAACAACAATGAAAACAAAAAACTTGCTCTTAAAACATCTTTTGTCCTGTTTTTGATTCTGCAAACATCCTAAGTGACATAACAGGATACTGTGTCCTTTCATTAATTAATTTAGTTTTTCATTCATTCATCCAACAAATCTATACTCTGTACCTAGGTTGCCCAAGATGTTCGGAGAGACAACAAAGATAAAGTCATTGATAATACCTTCTATTTTACAATATACTACAGATTCAAAGTATAATATTTCATTATTGTCTTATCCCAGAATAAACCCATGTTTAGGAAATCAAGGCTGAGAAAGGTATCACCTTGCACAAAGTCATACTGTTGGTTGATAAGAACATTGACTCCAAATAATGCTTTCCACATCACTTCACCTGTGTCCTAATGAGCTGCGTGTTCACATTCTGGCTTTAGGATGTTTGGAAGCCATTCTGAACTGAATGTGAATCCCAAATCTTTCTCTGTCTTGGGGGTTGATTGCAAGGTCTAGGGGACACAGAACCTACAGAAACCCACCAGCCTTTGTTAATGGCACCTCATTTAGGCAGCTTTAACTGCATAGTCCTTTGGGATTCAGAGAGAAAATATTAGAACTTACATCTATTTTTAAATCTTTTTAAACAATCCAATGTTTATGTTTTATAATGCAGACAAGATGTTATCTCCATCACACATCAAGAGTTCACAGATGATCACACATCACTGAGGTTTCATGCTCATCACACTGTTACCTATAGGGTTGTGGATTCAAAATATTTGAATATCACTGATCTAATTGTTTCTCACTGGCAGACTAGGAAGTGATATGCCTCCACACCTGCTTTATTTCTTTTTTTTTTTTTTTTAAAGATTTTATTTATTTATTTGTCAGAGAGAGAGAGGGAGAGAGAGCAAGCACAGGCAGACAGAATGGCAGGCAGAGGCAGAGGAAGAAGCAGGCTCCCTGATGAGCAAGGAGCCCGATGTGGGACTCGATCCCAGGACGCTGGGATCATGACCTGAGCCGAAGGCAGCTGCTTAACCAACTGAGCCACCCAGGCGTCCCAACACACCTGCTTTATTTCTCTGGCTAACTGTTTTATGAATTCTGAGACAATATTGGGCAATGACGTTTCACTATACTCAGCATTGTACAAGATACAACCATCTATATGGATAACCCAACTCAGATCACCACTTCCTTGGAATATCTTCTTCCTTTTCATTGAGTTGTTATAAAACACAAATAAGCTAATTTATGGGGAAGCACTTTTGAGGTCGTAAAACCCATAAAAGTGTTAAGTTCAAAACAGTGGCTGAAATTAAAGTGTTTATTATGACAAAGGGAAGAGATGCTTACTGAGTGCTACCATTTACTTTTCAGATACTATTTCCTTGAGTCTCCACGGGTAGATGATATAACTATAACAGGACAAGTATGCCATTGACATTTGTTTGTTTATGCGCAGGGAGTTATTCATTTGACCTTTTGAACAAGTCTCAAGAATATTTAACAGTTTGAACCATAAGAAATGGCTGTTTTCATAGATCAGTCAAATATCAGCAATTTTCTATGGTTCCAACTAATAGGAAAATGATCATTTTACATAGGAGAATTTGGAGACCAAGCAAAGTGAAGTGACTTACCCATGGTTGAAGAACTACTAAGTAGAGGACCTATATTCTATCTTTCTACCTGTCTTCACAGCCCCTCCTGCATACTGACCCACAGAGCAATCATGCGAGTCAAGATCTACCTGAAAAGTAGACAGCAAGCACCCTGACAAAGACAACACACTGTTGCCCACACAACAAGCCCTTCAGAAGGTGTGTGTTCAGGTCTTTGATGAGCGGGCGCCATTCATTGCACTCTAAAGGGGGGGTATATTACAGCACCTCTAAGACATGTTCCACGCAGCCAGGCTGCTGTCCTGTCTCCAGAATCCATATATTAAGTAAGACAAATGAAAACCTGTGTCATTTTAGGTGTCCTAGCTACAGCGAAATGTATTTTAGAAGGCTACGCATACTCAACTGAATTTTACATGAGACTGCTAAGGGTCCCTCCGATTTCACTAACTATTGTTTCCAGCTAGTCCTGAAAAATGGTGCCCCATCATCCCCATATAATAGTGCAAACCAGTACGAAAAAGCCTTCGTCTTTGCCAAAAGGTGATTTTTAGAAATCCTTTTCTGTCTCGGGAGACTCTCTTGGCTACCTGAAGTTTGTGTCCTCCACATTTACTCAGCCACTCCCGGGACAGTAGTTCTCTGCCAAGGCTGCCTTTCTACACCCTGGAGCTGAATCTGGCTTATTCTTAGGAAACAAAACAAACAAAACGAGAGGACAGTAGAAAAACTTCACCTCAAACATGTTCATTATCTTAACGTCCTGAAATTTTCCTGCTAAGAAGCCGTTTGAATTCTTTAAAGAACACTTTCAAGAAGAGAAAAATGCAGGACCCAAACTCTAAATTTTGTTATATTTGAGCAGAAATTCCCATAGTTTACAACTTAGTTTATGCCTTAAAAAAATGAATCTGTAGTCTGCCTTTAGAAATACCCCTAATTCATTGTAATCATTCAAGAAAAGAATGAAAACCACAGGTGACAGAATGCCGAGGGTTGTCGTTAGAACTTTTCATTCTGTCTACTACAGGAAACCGGAAGACCAAGACGACCATCTGGGTTTTAGGAATCCAATAAATATTAACATTTATCAAGTCCCATATTTACGGCAGCTTTGTTAATTAGCTCAAAAGGTCACTCCTGGCACCCATATGACTCCGTAAGTATAAAATGATGATGGATTCGTTACACTAAACCAAGATGTGCAGCTTGTTGGTAGAAAGCACGAATGCTTATTTCCTCACCGGAAGTCTCTGAATTAATACCGAGGAGCTGTTTTTGAATGATTATATACTATTTACCTGTTATTGCATACACATCAGCATGTGCATAAATAGGAATGCTCAACGTGGGGCAAGGTTTTAAAATGTGTATGCATGTGTTTTGACAATACTTGTAACCTTAAACAGGCTGTCAAGTGGATACTGTGTTGATTCGGGATGTTTTCTCCCCTTCCTTTTAGCTTCCTCTTTGATTTTTGGTCTCATCGCCTCGCTTTTGGCACAGTGAGAAAGCAATTTTCTCCAGAGTCAAAATTAGTACTGCGTCATGAATTATTCAGCTCGACACACGGCATCTGGCAGCGCCCTGGGCTCTTTCAGCCCCCAAGTTTGAAGTCTTCCCTTTCACACATCCCTGTCTCCATTCAACCCCCTGCCCTCCACTTCTCCCTCCTCCCAATATGGCAGTCCGGCAGGCTGGCACCCTGGCACCTGACTGAATTTGTTTTATATTTAAATTTCAAGTCACATAGCTGCCTCTCGCTGGAGTGCTTCAGAGTGCAATCACATGAGGCAGGCTGTTTCCACATAAAACAACTTCAAATAATTTCTGTGAGATGGGAGCCAGCCTTTAATAACTTCACCTTAAAATAGACTCATTGAGAAGAGTCTGACCGAGCCTCAGATGCCTCAATAAATGTAATATCAACTCTATCTTTAAAATCTTTATAGTTGGCAATTTTAACGTTTTCTTATAAATTTCTCTATTTAAAGCCTCTTGTCTGGATATGTGGTAGCCATTTTCCACATTACAGTTTTCTCCCTGTTCCTTCTCAGTTCATTTATTTTCTCTGGACAAGATTCCGCATCCATATAATATAAAACATGTATTGATATCAGTATAGGTATAAAAATAGGGAAAGAGATATCAGTATCAGTACGAATATGTCCTATTCCTACTCTTCACTGAATACAAATTTCCAGTGAAAAGATTACACTGTTATTAGAGGTATCTATGTTAAAATAGATCCTTGCACTGTTTCATTGATTACATTACTTCTGGTATTGTGGTAAAGCCATAGTCTTCCAATGACCTAAGGTTGACTCTGCATGGGGGAGGGTGTGAAGGTGCACCTTCCTTAGACTTGTGTTATAACGTGAAGCTGAAAGGATTTTAGAGAGTAAACATGTAAACATGACAAATTACTATCTCCTTGAAAAGTTTACCAAATAAGCAAAAACAATGCACTCATAAGAGCTCTGCAGAACTGCCTTAAAAATGCACTCCTGGGATAATTTTTCCATGAAGAAGACGCTCCAGAGGGCAAAGTACTTACTATCATTTTATTTCTCCAGCTAACAGCCAGGCCTTATCCTGTCCGGTTATAGTTATTGAACATTTCAATATGGTTATATCGGTTATATCGGTGGTTATATCGTGTGAAATAAAAGTTTCTGATCACCCAATTCCAGGGGAGAAGGGATGAATATTATATAAAAATATTCCTTAAAGTATTTAATTCTACTTATACATAAATGATCATTGACAGATGTTATTAACTCTACAGTGTTCTATTCAAACAGATTTAATTAAGGCAAGATAGGACTCTTTAAATCGGAAAATATGTCATAATTCTTTGGAGAGAGATGGTTTAGTATGTATGTAAACTTCAGAATTTAAAACATTGAAAACAGGCTCACGGGAATCTTGATTTTGACAAATAGATGGCATTAGACTCATTTATGGTGGCCAGTAGTATGCTACACGCAGCTTTTTATTGCTGAATGATCCGAAATGATTAATTTTAACCGCGTGCCGAGATTCAGAATTTATGTCCTGAAAATTTCCAGTGCTGCAATGTTCAACTTGGATTTTAACAGACTCCTCAAAGATGTTAACTTTGTGATTTGATTTATGCTTCCAAGTGCAACTTTACGGTTTGAGTAATCAATGTTTCTCTTCCCTCCTGTTCTTTATCCCCCTATCTTCTCGCAATCTCTCCTCTCAATGTCATGTAGTTGTAAGAAGAGAGATTCTGGTGCAATCCCCTGGGGTTAGCTGATGAGCACAGACCATATGTTCCAGACGTTCTTCAGAGATTACTATGGTATTACATTGACAAACCAACTCCCCAAAACCATTCTGGGTAACTTCATATTACACAAACAGCTTGCTAATGAGTCGTGGTGGCAGTTGCCATATTTTAGTAATATTTATTAAATTGTTATGAAGCATGAAACTATATTGCTTTATCTCCATGATGAATTAGTTAAAAGCTAGAAGGTTTTGTTTTTGAAAATAATCTTTCTTAATTAACTCTCCTATAGTTTTCTCTCCCCTTCTTATGGGTTTTAGATACATTTCCTCCTATTACTGATACTCATCCATGGAAGACTAAAGAACAAAGAGTTTCAAACACATCTTTTGAATGCTCCTTTGTCTAATTGACAGGATGAAGAGCAAGCTGGGAAAGAATTGTGGTGAAGGGTACAGCAGAGCCTCCGTGTACTCCAGCCTCTTAGAGGTTCCGGTGAGGGAGAATGTAAGTAAAGTGCCTCACAGTGAATGCTCAGTTCAAGGATCTACTTCCATTATTATAATTTTGCTAGTCGTTGCAGCGGTTTATCAAGGTACATAATTTAAAATGTTTGATTATAGTAGAAATGGAATACAGGTGTAATTCTGAGATATCATTCCCAGTTGTATTTAAAAGGCTTCCAATTTTATTTAATCATTGTTTAATCTAAAACAGACCAGAAAGGCTTATTAGCATATCAGACATTTTGCCTCTCTCCCGACAAACCTGTTTAAATCCTTCTTAAATAATTTGTGTCTACGAGACTCACGTAAGTAAAATAACTTCCTCATGCCTCAGTTTCCCAGTCCACTAAATGATAACAATTGTCACAACCTATTAATCTGATTTACAGAAGACAGAGCCTATAATGTATTTTGCAAATCGTCAATGATCCAATACTATAAATGGGTTTAAGCTATCAATCAATTGACATGAACTATGGTTAAGATGACAACTTCCTTACACAGCTTTCTCAGTTTTTAAAAAAGTAATACCAGCTGGTTTAGGCCTCTGCCTTCGGCTCAGGTCATGGTCTCAGGGTCCTGGGATTGAGCCCGCATCGGGCTCTCTGCTCAGTGGGGAGCCTGCTTCCCCCTCTCTCTCTGCCTGCCTCTCTGCCTACTTGTGATCTCTCTCTCTCTCTCTCTGTCAAATAAATGAATAAAATCTTAAAAACAAAACAAAACAAAAAAAACTAAAACCTTCCTCTGTGCCAGGCACCATTCTAAGCACTTCACCTGTGCACTCATTTAAACCTCACAAGAACTCTATGTGTAGGTATATTCTTCTTCCCATATCACGCACAAAGGGGCCAAGGTGCTGAAAGTGCAAGATCATTCATTAGTGAAGTGGTCCATGCTCTTTACTACTGAACTCTAAGTGCAGATAAATATGTTTTTCCTTAGAGGACTTGGGATTTCTTTCTTAACAAATCAAAATAGAAGCTATTAAAAAATAATTGCTGAACATAACTTACTCAGCTCTCTCTCATTCGGCTAGGACAATTACACTGATTGTCCAAAAATAATGCATTATCATCAGAAGAGAACCAGACACATCCAGATTGCAACAAACCGTAAAGGCCATTTAGTCCAGCAACCCATCGGGAAAGCCTATTGCTTCTCCAGCATGTTCTTGTTTCCTTTTGTTAAGAGCACTTAGGAAAGCAGAATGCAGATCAGGGGACGCAACATCCAAGAATGGGAACCACAACGCACAAGGACCAACTAGTCAAAGGTCAGAGCATGTCCCAGAATTCTTTTTTTTTTTTTAAAGAGAGATCACAAGTAGGCAGAGAGGCAGGCAGAGAGAGAGAGGGAAGCAGACTCCCCGTTCAGCAGAGAGCCTGATGTGGGGCTCGACCCCAGGACCCTGAGATCATGACCTGAGCTGAAGGCAGAGGCTTAACCCACTGAGCCACCCAGGTGCCCCATGTCCCAGAATTCTTTATCTGTAACATGGAAGTAATAGTATCAATCTCATAAATTTGATGCAAGGCTCAAACTAGATGAAATATGGGAACATACCTTGCAAATGTGCCATGTGATCAATTTTCACAGGGCACTACTACTTTTATTTTGGTGATAAAGATGAGGGTGAATTTACAGATGAAGAAGAAATATCGAATACGTATAAAAAAGACAAAAATATTTTAATATATACTTTGGTGTAAAGATCACTGAGATAGCTTAAAAATACAGTGCACATTCAAAGAGCCCTGACATTGGAAAGCCAGCAAGTACTTCAGCCAGCCCAAAGGGAAAGCCAAATGGAAAGCAGTAAATTGTCCTCAAGAGTGGTTCAGTCCGTACATAAAAGCATTTCTTATATTGGGGATATCAGAAGAGAGAGGGGAAATCTACCTCAAGAGACAGGACTACTATTTCTGCAATATGTTCAGTTCTAGAAACACTGCCTATAGATTAGCAAGGCTTCCTGCCCTAGCCATGTTTCCTGACTGCCCCTGTCCAATTCTGCAGTTTATCACCAATTCCAGCAGAGGGTCAGCTGGGGAAAATGAAAAGAACTGGCTATTAAACCAAAGAGAATGACCATTTGTTTAGCAAATCATCAGGCTCTGGTGGGGAAGAAGCCAAGTGTACTGTCTAAAGGACATCATGGAGATTTCAACTATTTGTCCTAAACCTGTTCTTAATTCCTGAAGGAAAAGAGTGAGCAATAATGCCAGGACCAAATATTTGAAGATGCAAATTAAACAGGAGAAATTAAGATTTTTTTTTTTTTTTTTTTAGGGGTGAGGAGAGCAAATAGCAACATATTCCTCAGCAGGGAAAGGTTCCACTTTCTTAGACATAAAAAGAAGCCAAAGAGGTCTTAAAAGGAAGAAAAATAGGACATCACTGAATGGTCGTGTGTGGTTAATAGAGGCTTCCTGACTTTGGAGAAGATTTGGATCAGAGCTACTGGACTAGAGAATTGGTAAGAATCAAAGTATTATTGAGGAATGATTAGGACCCAACTATGATTAAACAGGAGAAATGAGGTGTGATCCAAAGGAAGAGAAAATAACTATTTCTGCAGCTGAAAAATTAGATGAGGTAGAAGTTAAAGACAGGAAGGTCTTTCGGAAAGGTAACAGGCACAGTGTTCAAGGTGCTTAGGTTGGAAAGGAAGAGAGCATGATAGTGATGGATATGCATGCCCCATCACACCGGAACACCTTCCTCTTCAGAGTGGCCGTGCAGCCCTCAGTGACTCCCGGCCTTTCATTCCAACACTGGTGAACACATGAGCATGGACATCCAAAGTTCCTTCCTACATGGCCTCTCACTCCTTCCTCAATTTGTCACTTTTGACCATGTCTTTCTTCTTGAACTTAATACCCGAAGTGACTTTGATGATACCGTGCTCATTCTTATATCTCTTACTGAGTCTTCTGGGTCTACTTCTACAGTTTCTCCTTATGCTTCTGTATTTGGGGCCATTCCTGAGATTCTGTCCACATCTTTTCTCCATAGAACACCTCTGCAACAGTTCTCACTTACTTATACAGCCTTGCCTAGCATATCAAACCAGGTTGCTGGGAGGTAAAATGAAAAGGAACAGGTGGGATAGAGAAATCTGCTGATTTCCTGAAATCTGCAGGACGTGTCTTAATTAATAAAGAAATAGAGGAAGAGAAGAAATCCAAGGGGACACTGAAGGTCAGAGCCTGGGCTGAAGTGGAAAATCAGAGGCTGTTGTAAGGAAATCTGGTTGAGGGAGGGAAAAAGCCTCAGAAGCTGCCATAGGGTTGATTTTGGCATAGTGTTCAAGTGTCCTCCAGTTTCTCAGAAGCCTTTAATATCATCCTTCTGAGTTAATATCCACGTTTCTCTCTACTGCACATCTCCACTTGTGACACAGATAATAGTGTTTGCACCAAATCTCCTTTTTCTCCCACCTTTTGGGCCCACAAGAAGTCCTCATCTCAAATATACGTGGACCATATGACTAGGTTCTGATCAGTAAGATGTGGACAGTAACATGTGCACATACGGAACTGATCTCCAAACCTTTCTCAAGTATCCATTATCTTCACCCAGCAACCTCAGAGATCACATATTTAAGATGGAAGCATCATAACACAGATGGAGCTTGAATTGCCACATGACTGCTTGGAGAATACATGTCAGAGTTCTGTAGATAACACATGGTGCACACAGATTGAGAAACTGAAAAGAGATGCAAAGGGACAAAGCATATAGACGACAAGTTTTACAGAAAGCAATAAAGAATGATACAGTACCTCATTGTTACCAAGAGTGGGGAGACATTTCCACTCCTGGTCTGGAGAAGCAAATGAAAAGAAGATTCCAGAACCCAGAGAGAAAGAGTTGTATGGAGAATTTCCCACTTGAAGAGAGGGAGGATGCTAGGAGAGAAAGCACTGCAGAAATAAACACGCCAACCTAATCCTTCCCCCTGCTCATGTTGTTGTCCTCCATTGGCTAAACCCAACCAGAAAGTGACAGCAAAGGGCCCATCAGTGAAGTGTAAGTAGGATGATCTCCAAGACACATGCCAAGGCAGAGAATGTGAGAAAGTAAAAAAAGTCTCAAACAGAAGATATCTCTCCCAGAAGAGAGCCACCAAAGAGAACTACCAGACCTTCAACAGATCATAATATGAATAAGAAAACTTTTCTTGTATTAAAGACTGTGCTATTTTTTTAAAGATTTTATTTATTTATTTGACACAGAGAGAGAGATCACAAGCAGGCAGAGATGCAGGCAGAGAGGGGGAGGGGGAACAGGTTCCCTGCTGATCAGAGAGCTCTCTGCTGGGCTTGATCCCAGGACCCTGATATCATGACCTGAGCCAAATGCAGAGGCTTAGCCCTCTGAGCCACCCAGGCACCCCAAGACACTGCTATTTTAGAGTTGCTTACTACAAATTACTAATAGTTGCCTTAACTAATATATGGTTTATATATCCTACCAATGCCTCAGATTCTTTAAGGTTCCTGTTAATACATGGGTAATACAGTGAGGTGGATTCCAAAATATAAGAGAATTGTTTTAGAAATAAACCATACAGCCAACTCCAATGAATCAAAGCAGAGATATACAATCTATCTTTAAAAGTTTGAAAATTTCTCACTCCAAAAGGAATTTAATATAGCTTGATTGATGCATTTCTATTTACATATATTAAAACATTCATTCAATAGGTTAGTCAAATAAAAAGGAAAAAGGAAGAGATGAAAGTCTGGTTGTCATCCAAATCTGACCTAGTGCAACTGACTGCATTTCAGAATGCTTAATATTCTAATACCTGGTGAAGGGATCATTCTCATGCATTCCTGCCCGCCTGAACTCAGGAGAGGACGTACTACTTGCTCTAATGGAATACAGGCTAAAATGACATGTCATTTGCAATAACTTAAAGGGTTGGTATGTAGTTCAATGTGTCTCTTCTCTGCCACTGTAAACAAGCAGAGAGGTAGGTAGAGGTTTTCCATCACACTAATCATGGAGTAAATATAACATGGACAAGACAGAGAGCCAATGTGCAATGGACATGTAGCTTTGGCAACAAAGAGCCCTTCTAGCTTTAAACCATTATCGCTTATTACCAGTGCATAAGCCAGCCTATCCTGACCAATGCAGGAAAATGGAGACTTAATAGAGAGATTTCCATTGTTTGTCATCCTGGCAAGGCCATTTCTGTGCACAGATGAGTAAACCCAGCCATTCTTAAATATGTGGCCCATTCAACTTTCATTGTTCTGATTCTTCGTTCACCAAGGAACATACTGCCTTTGATTCTTATGATTTAATTTCCTGTGGTCGGATAAGCTAAAAGGAAATAGTGGTTAAATATATGCACATTGATTACTTTACGTCTATTATAATTTATTAATTTTACCTATTGATTGCATGTATCTCTTATAATCTTTGTTCACGTTGGCCACCCATGAAAGATGGTTATGATCTTGATTGGCAGACAAAGCCATATTTCTAAGCAATACTACCATGTAAAATGTCTCCAAAAACAGTGAGCAGACCTTCCACAGTAACTGTCTTGCCATCACTATGTTGAAGAGAGTAAGCTACTTCCATTTTCAAATACCAATTGTATCCGAACCCAACCCAAGCTGCATTTCTAAAGCCCAAGTACTGAAAGGCATTTTTGAGGTTTCCTCCTCCTGCCTTACCTCTACTTCGACTCTGTTGCCCCCTTCTGTGGAAATGAAATCCTCATTAGAATCCAACTACTGCTCTCCTTGGCCATTACAACGGACTTAATCTGAGCCTCTCTTAGCTTTGCTTGAACTTTTGCAACAGCCTCCTGGCTGGTGGCTGTGTCTTCACTCTTCTCTTCATAATCCATCCTACATATGACTCACAGATGGTCTTTCTAAAACACAGCTGTTATTATTATCATTTTTTTCTGTTCAAAATCATCAAGTTACTCTGTGTTAATCTGGCATCTTCATCCTGACCTTCATGTCCTCCCCAATGTGCCTCCGTTGAATCTAGCGCATGGTCCTCTGTGTATATGGTATATCAATCAAATAAACAGCCTGTTGTCTACATGAGTGCTTTGGGCTGCGGGACTTTTAGGAATGAGTTTTTATATTGTCTAATAGCATTCAGTCATTTAACAGCATATGTTTTCCTGCTAGTCATCCCGCCCGTCCCTCTTGTTCTACTATGTCTTTTTCATCTACCAATGAGGGTTCAGTAAAAGACAGGAAACTATCATCCCCTTAGGTTGAGACCTTAACATTTAAACTATTGATTTTTTTTTTAGATTATTTATTTATTTATTTATTTGAGAGAGAGAGAGAGAGAGAGAAAGAACATGAGAAATGTCAGCGGGAGGCGCAGACTCCCTGTCGAGCGGGGAGCCCAATGTGGGGCTTGATCCCGGGACTCCAGGATCATGACCTGAGCCAAATGCAGTCACTTAACCAACTGAGCCACCCAGGCACCCCAAACTACTGATTTTGATTCAACCAAGGACTCAATATGCACAGCTTCAGTCAAGGCATCCTAAAGAGGAGAAGCTTAGCTCTATCTAGACGTAAGTGGACAACATGGTTAACAAATAATGATGACGATTTGCACAATATAAAAGAATGCGAGTTCACTTAGTAGCGACTGTTCATTGACTGAAGGAGACAAAGAGGTGTATGTGGAACTAACTGTTATTTCCAAAGTGCTCAATGAACCTTCAGGTGACTGACATTTATATTTGTTTTCCTTCTCTTTCTCAAATGCTGGTCACTCAGGGAAAACTGATGAAGACCCACATACCCCTTGGTTTGCTCTTCAACCCAACAAGCCACCACTCTGGAATGACCATACTCTAAGATTTCATCTGTCACAACTCTATCTCTAATGTACTTATCAGATGCTACCTCTTCCTCAAAGCTTTGATACATCAGCCTATTCCTCCAAATCACTGCCTTCTGTGAGTTAAGTGGCTTAATGCGTAAAACCCTGACTTTGAAATGAGGATATATTGAATCTGAGTCATTTACTTGTGTGAACTTTGGCTAAGAGCACTACTTATCTAAACCTGTTTCTTCCTTTTTAAAATGAAAACAATTATATATATATATATATATATATATATATCTATATATATATATATCTGTTAGGTAGCATAGAAGGTCTTAGAAATATTTGTTTCTTTACCTTTTCCCCCCCTTTCCTTAGTGCTATGTTGATGAGTGTATGTTAACTACCTTCCTCTATATAAGCTCTAAGTTCTTATGGAACATGACTCATATCTCACGAATCTCTAGATTCTTACCAAATCTGAATATAATTTCTCATACACTAGACACTGAATGAATAAATGAACTCATGTTGAATTTACCTGAAGTGAAATACACTTTGGACCTCCTTAAGAAAAGACACTTATTACATATCACAGAAAAATCAACTCTAAGTGGTTCTATAGTTCCCCGCTTACAACAGTTATCTTTCAAATGTATGCTGGTTGATTATGTTTCCTTCTTTCAGTGCTTTTCTAAGAGCCCCTCCTTTATCAGTTCTCTGCTGAGAAAAACAACTTCATCAGTCCTATTTGAAGGTTGTCCTCTCAATAATCACGCTTAAAGGCCTCCCATCACAATGGTCACTATTCTTTAAGAAGTTAATTGGTCTCCTTCAGTAGATTTCACCAAGATTTTTCTTTTTAATTTCAAGTATACACCTGGAAATCCTGGAGCGCGGATTCAAATGCCACAGGAATGGACAGTTCACAATAGAATGATTTCAGGTAACTCATGATTTTACTACTATGAGAAATCAAAACCATCCTAAACAATATTAAAACACCAAAAACTTTTGGCTAAAGTACTATCAAAATCCTATTTGTTAGACTACTTCCCTCCAGGAAAGTATGCTAGGTCTTCGGACCATGGAGTCTAGGTCTTTCTGTAAGCCATTCTGGCTCCAGTGTCTGTAACTGCAACTGTATCTTGCCAAGCTCGAGCTGTCCACCCTGGACCTCAGCCCTGTAGTTCAGACTGTTTAATTGAAATTGAACTTGGCTCAGCTGATTATGAAATTGATATCCTTTTTCTCCACCTCCTCCCCACCCCCCAGCGGCAACAGGACACGGATATTGCAAGACCTTTCCCTGCAGTTCTGAACTGGGAGTGTTAGTTTACTTCAAAAGAAGTTATCAGTTTTACCTCAGGGGATAAGGACAGAGAAAGGGCTTTGGGGACCAACAGGCCCAATCCCATTCCTAAACCTATCAGGGCACTAGCTGTGTGATGCTAGGAAAGTCATCTTGCCTCTCTATTCCCATTTCTTCAAGGACGGCTGTAAAGAGAGAATTAGATCACACAGTTGATACACAGTATTTGATAGCTGAGGGAAGAAACGCACCCCACTCCTCTCCTCCTACTTCCCCAGTCTTTCATTCCTTGTGAGACAGAAGCAGCAGGCTGAGTAATCTCACCACATGGTCTTAGCCTAGCCCTCCCTCTGCCCTTCTTCCATCTGCTAATTACAACATTACCTACAAACAAATATCATCGATGATTCCCTCTAACAAGTATGTGAATATCTGCTCAGTGTTAGGGTGGGCACACGAGTAATTAGAAGTGCATGTCAGTGTGTCAGGAAAGAACCAGCCCGGGGCAAGGGTCAGAATTCCTGAACCACCACTGTAAATGCTGTGCCAGCAGCACCACCAGCCACACCAACAACGCCGGCAGTATTAACAGAGCGTGTGTTGTATAAGCCTAGAGCTAAAAATGCACGCTGTCATTGCTTCTGCAGCCTCTGTTTTGTTTTCCATGATACTTCCTGCACCTACACAAGTTCTGGACATTTTTGCAGAGAAGGACGTCAAGGTGTCAGCAGAACTGTGTGTCCTCTGATATTCTAGGAACATATCTTGTGTGCTCACCTTTTGTACTTTCTAGTCCCATTTTGCAGATAAGGAACTAAAGCTTACGGACTGAAGCCAACCACCACCACAATTTCCTAAGTGTTAGTACAGGAGTGTGCACTTTCCTCTATTCTACCTCCACATAGATGTGCACATATACATATTCAATAACCAGGATTCTGCAAACTGGTCTTTAAACTTCTTAAAAAAGAAAAAAAGAAGAAGAAGAAAGAAAGGAAGGAAGGAAATTATGTTTTGGGAGCTAGATTCATATAGCAAAATTTGTAATGTTGTGGGCAACAGGCAGAGATTGCTCCCTTGACCCCCATCTAAATCCTGGTTTTATATGCAGTGGCCCTAATATTACATGACAGACATCACCCTACCAGGTAAGAAATCACTCTCTTTGGTCTGGCCATATACACATTAACACAAGTGCAAACAGATGAGAAAACCAGGTTTTACATAAAATGCCTAAAAAATACTTCTATACAAGAAAAGTGATTTTACGGGTCTCAAATATACATTTGCATTAAAAAAATTGGTGTGTTAAAAGACAGACCAGTTTATCTGTTCATTTAAATGTTCATAGGAAAGTGTTTCCCAACCTATGTACTTAGACTATCAACTATATTCAGGTCCCAAAACCTGTCTGAACATGCAGAATTAAGCATAGCTCTAACCAACATCTCAAAATTAAAGAGAAGTTTCTAGAAAGTCCTACAAATTTGTTTACTTTTGGTTTAAGTTACTAGGCTTTAAAGAATAAATGTATAAATTAATAGTTTAGTTATATAATTAATATATACATTAATATATACATTTATTTATCCTTTCTTAAGTTGCCTGAAGTATTATAGTTAGAAAAAGGCCCTCAGACCCAACTAATATTCTGTAAATTTAAACTAGAAGAAAGAGTAAATGAATGAGCTAGTAAATGAATGAATAAACCAACACTTTTTTTTTTTTAACCTCAGAAATATGGCCTTTATCCAAATTAATGTAGGTTGATAAGGACTGGTGGTATAAAAAGTTTGGTGTTTTTAAATCTTTGTTTATTTGCACTTACATACTGGAAATACATCCTACTCAAATAGCACATGTGGTATTGTTACCTATCTGTCAAGAATTTCTCTACTTTCTTACTAATAACACAACCAAGAATTACAAATGTTATTCTCTCTTTGTAAACCATCTTTCATTTGTTTTTCCCCCTAGGAACTGTTGCAAAGATAAAAATCTGCCCTTTGTTTGATCCGCAACCCAGGGAAATAGCATTTATATATCTTTTTCTCCCATACTGCATCTGAAACGTCATGAAAGTAGTCAGATAAACTGGGTGTTTCTTCCACTAATGTTTTCAGGGATTCCTTCCCCATATTTTCAATGAACATAAAGTGATAGCAAAGTGATAGCCTCATGATTAGAAGCAGAGGCTTTTAATGGAACAAGTATGTAAGATTTTATTTTCATAAGGTAACATCAGTAACTGTGTACAAAATATTCACTGATTTTCAACTCTAGATGCTTTACACATTTTAATTAAATGTCCTCTCTTTTGATCAAACTACATCAATTTCATATTATGAATAATATCTTAATATTTCAAGAGCAATTTAGACAAAGCAGATATATAAATGAACAGTTTCATTACTGCTTCTGTTCTGTTTATAATAATTGGATATTTGGAGACTAAAGAATTAGAGACAATTTTTTTCTAAAAAGAAAAACACAAATACCCTAAAGATTTAAGAGCACTTTTTTTTTTTTTTTTTTTTTTTTTTTTTTTTTTTTTTTTTTGGCTTCTCAGGGATTTGTTTATCAGGAATTGCTTAAGTTCTAGAACAGCCTTTCTTTTTCCAATCTTATCTTAGAGGAATATTACATGGTCCTTCAGGCGCCCTTTTCGGCACCCAGTGTTGTTAATCTAGGATAATATACTTTCCTTCTGATTAGAGGCAAAGCATTCCCTTTGTGGGGGAAAAAGATGGGATAATATTCAAAACATGGATCAAGAGTAAAATTATCAATCAGAATATAAATAAGCCCACACCAGATCACAGAGAATAATGAAAACAGCAACTACATGGGACTACATTCTGTGCACTATTCTAAGTACTTTATATATATAACCAAATCTTACATACTTTCCTTCTTTGCAGAACAATTTTGGGTCTTGTGTAGGAGGGCTGTGTGCCTGGCACATGGTTGCACACAGAAAGCACTCTGGAGCCTTCATATCACAGAAATGAACCCTCAGAGAACCAAGGTGACCCACTGAACTCATCAAGTTCCTCAAAAAGGAGAAGACCCACATTTTTTTTTTTTAAAGGGCAGAGTTCCTTTACATAATAGAAGAAAATACATCCATTCCTTCCCTAAACATTTACTATGCGACTGCTGCCGTGCAGTATTCTGACGTGTCAGTGACATTTCTGCTTCCCTGAAGCTGTGGTGAACGTAGCTGGTCACTCTTGTCCTGACTCCTAGACTCAGAGCCTCCTTTCAAGATGGACAGAATTTTCTTAAATCCTTAAGATGCATTCTTTGACATCCAAGAACCTTTGAATTCTATTTCTATTCACTAGACAGGAATGAGGTTTGGAACCCTGAACCACAGAACCAAATCTGGGGAAGCTACCACTTTTCCACAAACCAACCAAAATATGAAGAATGATTCCCAAAAACCTTTCTATAGAAGACTGCTGGGGTCTTCTTAAAACCCAAGCAACTCAGTCCAGGGAGGGACTGACTTCTGGACACAGTGTCTAGAGAAAGGGCCTGCTGATTATATGGAAAAACCCACACCTGCCCTCCACCATCTTCCTTATTACTCACTCACCATAGCTTATTTAGGAAAGAATGGTCAGAAAGAGTCCAACCACCTAAAAATGATAACTCTTTGCATGTGCTGTACCTTCATGATGTATAAAGTACATCTGCTTTTATCATTATCTTTAAGCACACACAAATAGGCTATTATATCCATATTTTACCAATGAGATAACCAAGTCTCCAAAAAGCCTACATGGGTTGTGTAGGAAGGTCACAGAGGGCGGACATGAAGCATGAACCCAGTACTTCAGTCTTTCAAACCAGTACACTTTTTAATGCTCCTTAAGTTTGTTAAAATTGTCCCAGAGATTTGAGGGGAAAATGTAGAGTTTACCAAATCATTTTGAGTACATCATCTTATTCCCATCTCCTCCACAACATATGAATTTGTTACTACCCCCATTGTCAAGGTGAAGAAAGAGTCTCTGGGGCCTTATGTCTGAAAACTGCTGGGTACTTAGTATGGGATTACTTGGAAGGGTGCTGATATAATGATGCAAAACATTTGGTATATGACTCCTGGGTTTCTGACCTTGTCACCTATTTATACTCTGTTACTATGTATGGGTTTTCCATGAATCTTACCAATCCTTACCAATCAAAACAGGTCTCACTGAGCTAAAATCAAGGTGTCGGCAGAACTGTGTCCCTTCTGGAAACTCTAGGGAGGTACCCATTTTCTTGCCTTTCCAGCTTCTAGAGGCTGCCCACATTTCTTGATTTGTGGCTGCATTCCATCTTCAAAGCCAACAACAGCTGGTCCAGTCCTTTCATGCTACGTTCCCTCTGACACAGACTTCCTTGTTTCCCTTTTTTAAGGACCTCTGTGACTTCATCAGCCCCATACAAAATCCAGGAACATTTCTCCATTCAGTATCAGGGGATTAACAAGCAACCTTAATTATCTCATTACCTCTTACTATGCAACATGACATATTCACAGATTCTGGGGAATAGGACATGGCCATCTGGTGGGGAAGGGGTGAGGAAACAGTATCCTGCCACCATCTTCAGAAGAGCTGTAGCCGTACTTAGTGGTTTAAAACTGTTTTCAAGATGTGAGGAAGACAAACTTGCTGCCCTGTGCATTCCCATCAGAGACCATGCTCCCTGTGGAGATGGTTCTGATAGCACTCGAGTCCAGCTAAAAATGACCTATTCTTGGCAATCAGGTTGGATTTTTGACCTCTAAACTGAGGTTCTTAATCTTGATTCTTAATTGCCCATTTGTTTCATCATAAGCAGAAATAAATCTTTGACCAATTTCAGGTACGAGGCTAGACTCTACTGCACATGTACAGAGACATAAGAAAGCACTTTCTCCAAGACTGCAAATTACAGTCCTGTTCTAGCAGCCTTCAACCGAGCAGTCTGGAGCTCTGAGCTCTCTCTCACCTGAGCTCTGGAGTGGATCCCCCCATGCGCACCTCTCTTTCAACCATGTGGATCAGAGCAAAGCTCACCCTAACACATCCAAGAGATAGGAATCCCTCTCCTTGCCCCACCTATATACAGGAAGAAAGCTAACAAATTGATAAGGCGGTTGGTGATAGAATGAGAAGGTTTTCTGGAAGAGGTAACCCTTCAACTTAGCCTTGAAAGATAATTAAAATTTAGTCAAAGACTGAGGAGAGAGAGAGAGCTTTCAGAGGAGAACGGAGCACTTGAGAAGACAGTGATGCCTGAGATAGGCTGTCGTATTTGGGGAAAGGATAGGATCCCTAAGAATGAGAGATCAACCTGGGTCTTCCTTGATAAAAGAACTTTCAGCAGGCTGTCTTCTAGAGAAAATGCCCTAAAATTTGTTGGTGTCGAAGTCAAATAACAGTATAATTACATGTATTACTAAAGACCCAAGTCAAACACTACCTCCTCTGTCAAACTTTGGAGGGTAAGTCTTCCCACCACTGCCCTCCCACGGCACTTGCTTCTCTGTGCTCAGACCGTTGTCTGACTCATGCAGTGAAATGTGCACGATGTGTCTCTCTCCTTCAGATCACGAACTCCTGGTAGGCAGCAACAGTCCTCCCACTACCACATGGACTGACCTTCCTGAATCTGTGCCTACACTCTTGCTTTCCCTCTCATCGCAAGGAACACAAGCCTCTGTTCCTGTCAGAGGCAGTCCCTTCGCTTACATTCTGGATTTCATGTCTCATCTACTCAAGGACTTTGTTCCCATAGAAATTCATCTCCCACCTTGCAGCATCTATTTCTCATTCTGCATACTTTTCTGCATACAAAAATATCCAGTAGCCTTTCTTTGACCTTGGTACCTCTCCTCCTACAGCTGGAGTTTCTTGCTCTTTGTCATAGGAGTCCTTCAAAGTCATCTGTGCATGCTGTCTACATTTCCTCACCTCACAACCTATCTTCAACCCACACATAAACTTGCAACCCAGTCACTCCACTAAAATTGTTCTGACAAGGTCAATGGCAGCCTCCACATTGCCAAATCCAAAGAACACCTCTTCTCTTTCATCTTAGCATGTCAGCAATATCTCACAAAATTAAGCCCTCTATTCTTATCCTCTTTCAGATGTAGCATCCAGAGTTTTCTAGTTTTCCTTCGACCTCACTGTAAGCTCTTTCTGATTTTTTTTTGTCCCCTGACTCTTCCTCAGCATGGAACTTCTAAATGTTGCAACCATCCACAGTTAAACCCTGGGACCTCCTCTGTCTCTGCTGTTTATCACACCCTGGTCCATGAGTAATTCCATCTCCATACTGTTGAGTCTCATACTTACGTCTACAGTAAT
This sequence comes from Enhydra lutris kenyoni, assembly GCF_002288905.1. Lineage (NCBI taxonomy): Eukaryota > Metazoa > Chordata > Mammalia > Carnivora > Mustelidae > Enhydra > Enhydra lutris. The sequence goes on along the minus strand of NW_019154096.1, from coordinate 34,347,863 downwards.
GACTGCTCCCTTCAGGGTACTTACTCAACTGGCTACCTGGATGTCTAGTGGCACTTCTAATGGAATGAATATGTTGTCCTACTCTCAAAACCATTTCGTTTCTTTCCCCCAAACATCCCTATCTCACTTATTCCAAAGCAAAAGCTTAGAGCCATTGGGGATGTCAGTCTTTGTCCCATCATTCATACCAACTCCATCAGCAGGCACCACTGGTAGGTACTATTCTAGGTTGAGCAACCGGCAACTCCTACCTGGGGTTTCTCCCATCTGGTTTCCTTCAGTCCTTGCTCCTCTACCTTATAGTTTATTATACAGCGGGTAGAATGGTTGATGTAAATCAGTGTGGGCCACTACACTGTGTCAAACCCTCCACTGGATTCCCATTGTATAGAATATCAAATCCCTTCTTATACTTAAAGATCCTCTAAAATGTAATCCCCTTTCTATTGACTTCTTCTGGCACACCTTGCATTTTCTGTCTTTGTTTCTGTCTCTCTTTTTTTTCCCCTTTCCTTCTCACCCTTCCCCCCAAATGCCATCAGCTTGTTCCTAAGCTTGTTCCCCCTGAGAGTGTCTGCAGTTGCCACAACCTCTGCCTGAATATCCTGTTTCATCATAAACATCTTAAGTCAAATGCCATGTCTTGGAAAGGTTCCCTGACCACCTCATCATAACACACTATTATGCTATAGTAGTTTTTCTTTCTAGCACTTATCACATAAATTTCTTATCTCTTCATTTTTCCCCCCTGTGGTCCCTGTTTTTATCCACTAGATTGTAAGCTTTGTGCCTCTCTGTTCCCTGATTATCTCCTGTACGCAGAATAGTACCTGGCATGCAAACAGTGCTTAATAAATACTTATTAAATGAATGAATGAATACATTCAGACACAAAGAATAGGTCCAGTAGGGTGTTGGAAGTCAAGAGAGAGGGTTGGCAAAATAGTGTGTCTCACGGACTGCAGGGCATCCTTGACCTGGATTTTATACCAAAAGTGTCCTCCGGTCAGCTTGACTTTGTGTTGCTCTGTGGGCTGCCTGGTGTCCTCAGGCAATCCCAACAGAGAATGAGTCACACGGCCCCCCTCTCAATAGCCATGCCCTGTGCCCAGTCCTGCCAATTACTCAGCTTCAGCTCTGAGCACCGTACTGTAATTACACCTGTTACTAATTAAAGGACAAAATAAATGTGAAGTGCCAGTGAAATACTGCACAGGAGTAAAGCAGCAATTACATTTATTGTATAATTTCCATTTGGCAATTATATTGATTGTACAATTGAACATACTGCATAATGGTGATAATTACAATTGTTAACATTTTCTGCTGGGAAGAATCCAAGTGGGTAAACAGGTTGCTTTGAGTTACTGACAATCAGAGGGGGAGTTTGGAGTTTCTCTTTAATTCTTGCACATATTGATCAGAGATATTTCCTTAGGAAATACTGAAGTTTGAAAAACAGACCTTTCATGTTTCAAGAAGGAAAATCAATTTGAACCTTTCAGTATTTTGCATTGATGGAAGTAGATAAATGCAGGGGAAATCAAACCTGAGGAAAAAAGGGGAAGTGCTCTTGTGTTAGAAGGGAATTGGCAATGAGCCTCAACTACAGGACCAGAGGCCGCTAGGAAACAAATCCTAGGGCGTAAGAGAATGGGCACTGGCTGAGGCCTGAGGACAAATCAATCCTCCTTGGTAGATCACATTTGCATAAAAGATTTCACCCCAGAGTGGCCAGAACAAGGGGGTGAGAGGAGAGTTTGGTAAGAAAGCACACATGCTAAGCCACAGCCCTCGGAGTTCTCCTTATGCATATTCAGAAAGAAGTAATACATGGTAGTTCTCCAACATGAATAAACTTGCCTTTTGCTGAGTTCCTTCATAAAATGAATCTTGATAGTATACATATCTGATATTGTATTTTTCCCTGCCTCATTAATGTTCGTTCCCAGAAGACTCAAAGAATTTAAAGAAGGAAGGGGATTAGAAGTCATGTAGATAGCTCTCACCATCACATGGGGTTGGAATGTGATTATTGTGGACATCAGTGTAATCAGCCGAGTAAGAGCTCCTCAACAGTGGAAGAGCAGGTGAAGAAAAGCCTAGAGTTATACTTAAACCTAACTGGCTGAAGAACATCAAAGTCATCCCCAAATCATCGCTGTTTGAGAGTAATGGGCCTGCTTACAAGTTCAAGTACTGACATTGTTTCATTTACTCTAGAAAAAAAATACGGTGACTTAGATAGAATTGGTATGTCCCCCACTTTACAGGCTAAAGAAACTAAGGCTTTAGTAGATACTGTGCATTTTTACCTAAGTCCGTTAACTCCTGAACAAAATTGTATCCACATATCTAACCTGCAGGGAAGAGCCTCCCCATCTCTAGTTCAGGGGTAAATCCAGATTAGGTTAAGCACTAGCAGATCTTACTCTGCTTCAGCCAATCAGAGCAGTGGCACTAGTCGTGCCCGTCACTGGCAGGGATGATAAGTGACCCAGTTATGACTCATGTCAGGTCAAGAAAATCCTGGGGGTGAGGATTTGTGAGAAGAAGTTTCTCAGTCTTTTGAAAGGTACAATGGAAAAGACATGTTCATCCTCTCTCCATAAGCATTTGTTACATCTGTATATAATGCCTGGTCCTCGAGTGCCAACATGTGTGCATGAGGGGGAAAAGATGAGAACCAAACTGAGACACTGAAGATGGCAGGACAGATGGTTGGGGAGAAAACCTACATCTGAGATGCTGTCAGTGAGCCACTGAATAGAGCAAATCTAGATTTATTCTGCCTCTGCTGTGCTATTATTGAAGACGTTTTCAGGAGCTTTTCATCTCCTTGGCGGATGAAAGTTCCCTCACCAGTCCAGAGGCACAGAGAAGTAGGATGTGTTCAAGGTCACAGAGGAAGTAGGAAAACTTGCCCGTGAACAATGAAACCAATGACGTCCAACTTTCCATTGCTTTAATTCTGGGACAAAATGAGTAAGTGATATCTGGATACAAATAGAAGTGAAAACCATATCTTTTTATCTATATTTCTATAGAAATTTGGCTACATTAGAGGATCCAAAAAGAAACTAGAGCCATTACTAACTTTGTATACGGGAAAACACTGTAAGACGGATCACCAAATGCTTTAAAAAAAAAAAAAAAGAGCTTTAATTACTTATTTTAGTTAAAAACCTTAATAGTAAAGACATTTTTTAGTCTTATGAGGATGTACTAAATTTGGGTTTTTATTTCTCTACTTGAAAAATAATATATTTATTAATGATAATATGAAAGTAATAGTTAATATCATTTCATAGGCAAAGTATGAGCCCTTTGAGGATGTTTCAATTTGACCCTCTCAGCAACATCATGAAGCAGGTATTTTTACTTTACTTTACTTTACTAACAAGCTATTGGACAAAGGGGTTTTGTCCAAGGAACCTAGCCTGCAATGGCCTGTACCCCAAAGCCCTTGCTCTGAACTGCATACTGTAATGCTTCCCCATTTTGGAATATTCTGTCTTAGTTAAATTAAAAAAAAAAAATACATTTACTAAAGAAACTTCAGAAAACAGACAAATTGTATAAGGTCAAAAGGCTTTTCAATGCCATTAACATTTTGAAATAATTTCTTATCTTCCCCTCGAACAAGATCATTCAAAACTATTCTATTTATATAAAGTTTAGCCATTTTCAAAATTTGCCATTTCATTATTCACTTGATTATTCTACTGCTTTTGGAAATCAAACATAATATCCTGAAATAGCTTTTTTTTATGAGGCTCAATCTTCAAAATAATTTCTGAAAATGTACATTCAGAAATGCCATCTAAGTAAAGGATAGTCAGTGATAGAATGTGATCCTTTCATTAAACTTAAGCATATGCCAGAGTGAAAACACTGGCCCAGCCACCTTCACAATGGGCTTCCTCAGGGATCTGGTCAGCCTTAATACTGATGCTATCAAACATTTAAGAGAACTAGCAAGGAAAGAAGCCTCCCTCTGGCCCACAGAAAACTCCAGCACTGGGGTACCAGGGTTGCTCAGTAGATCAAGCGGCCGACTCTTGATTTTGACTCGGGCCATGATCTCAGGGTCCTGGCATCTAGCCCTGAATGGGGCTACGTGTGCTCCAGAGAGTCAGTTTTGGGGTTCTCCCTGCTCCCCCCCGCCACATGCTCTCTCTCTAAAATAAATCTTCAAAATAAAAGAAAGGAAAAGAAAAATCCAGCACCACAATTCCTGGTTTGAACAGGTTGGTAAAAGACTCCTGGGTTTTATCCTTCCTACTCTAAGTCTGATTCCTATTTCCTCAAACAAATACTGAAAATTTTTATTTAGGAATATAGTTTCAGGACATAGATGATTAACAGCAAAGCATGAATTTTGGAACTATCTTTAAATGTGTTTCAAGAAATTTAAAATAACTGTGAAAAATTAATAACTACTATAAATAAAGTTTTCATATCCATGATATAAGTACCCAGAGGTGAGGATGCCTTAATGACATATAAGCTAATTAAAACTGTCTTGCCTCAAGAAGAGAGCAAATAAGAACCTTAGGAATGTTAAACCAACTTGTTGTTCATTTCACCGTCTCTAAAGACGGTAACATGCCAGTTCCCATGTGTTTTATAGTTCCATCACAGGCACACCAAGGAATTCTTAACACATGGGATCTAAAAAAATCCACATTCTAAATATTGTTTTACTTACAAATTTATATTTTTCATAGAGAAGTAAAATAAATCTATGAAAATAAACTCAATTCCAAAAAGCACCTACCAAAAGGTCTCCTCTACGTGGATGAGGGTCCAGGCTGGGCTCTAATCTAATGCCAACAAGATCTGGTAAAATATTTATGATGGTCTGGAAAGAAGGGCAAACCAGGGCTTGGCAGAATGATGACTGTCTCCCTCACACGTCCTCGAAGATGGGATTGCCCGTGTAATAGCTGAGTCTGCCATGTGAAGGGAAGCAAGATGCTCAAGAGGCCGGAAGTCCAGTGTTCCAAAGCCTTAGTCTCCTGCGAAAGGGACTTGAATGTCCAGAAAGTCTGTAATAGATACAGATATATGATTTCTATGACCCGAATGTATGAGTCCATAAATGTTTGGGCCAACTTATTTGGGCCAACCAAAGGCCAACCCTTGGGGCCTAAGTATGGGCCAACCCTGTGATTCCTGATTAAATACCCCATTCCATAGTAGTAATACAATTGAAGGGGCTTAATCATGATCACAACCAGGTATCTGCTTATCACATGCCACCTGCCTTTCCACTGTGCTCTCACATTCCAGGTGCAATACACAACATACATGTGCTCACACACCTTAGAGAACTGTTGGGTTCGGGTTAAAATTCTGAGGCGCTGGAGGAAGAGGATCTCACGGGGTCACATCCTAACTCTTCCTGTCAGGGGTCTGGACTGGAGGCACAACACCAGAGCGCTCATCATCCCTTCATTCTTGTGGGAAGGAGCTTTTCAGGAGGGTTCCAGCACTAATTAGGACTGCAAGAGTGGTTAACTCTCACTTAGGTAAGCAGAGCAGAGGGGTTTCTCCTCTGGTTCCCACGGGACGCCTCTCCATTGGTAAGGATTTCCGGAGGTTTGCAGGGACGGGCAGGAAAGAGGAGTGAGATGTTACCTATTTCCTAAAACCTGTGTAAGTTATAATCTCTTTGGGGTCCTGCATGCTTCTGCTAAAGAAATTATCTTGTTCTTAAGCAATGAATTCTTGAGTCAGTCATTCACTCAGGTGATTCCCAATAATATCATGCCCATACAGACACTTAGACATGACCCTGATGAGATTTCTGCTGTTCTCCAGTGACAGACAACTAGAGAGATGCAGAAGCGTTGATACAGCGGAGCAGAAATGCACCTTTTCAAATACTTAAAACTCAAAGACATGTGATGCCAGTCACAAGCTCATAATACAGAGCAATAAGTCATAAGAAACCCTTTGGGTTGGGTGACAAATTTGTACTTGACCTTATTTTATTCTTCATTAAAATAAAACCAATCATACGATGTAAAGGTGTGATAACGCAGTCTCTGAGTATTTTCTGAAATTATTTTGAAAGATCCTTGAGCCAACTCCCCATTTAGCAGCTGGACAGCCAGCCCACTAGCCCCACAGGCTTCTGCTTCTGTATTAACTAATGCAAAAGACACATTCCAATAATAATCTTCTTCAACGCAGGCGAATGAAGGAACAAGTATATCATGCAGGGGGGTAAGAATAAAGGTTTATCTCTATATCTTTTCAGTCCGAAAGGCTGCAGAATGTGACTGGCAATATAATGCATTTTATTTTGAAAAACCCATTTCAATTTAGAATTCTTTTCACTGTTAACACACACATCGTTCCCTCTGCGGAGATTAACTGGACTGGGCTGACCCGTGTGCAGGACAAGGTTTGAGGAGGGTGAGGCCCAAAGACAGGAAAGAGAAAAGGTTAAGTCAAAGGTTGAGAGAGGCAAAGCTAATTACCTACCTCCCAAAAAAGTTGTTCCTTAAAATGACAACTGGACAGATGATTTAATGTCCTAATCACTTGTAGAACTTCCTAACACCTACTGCTCAGTTAGAGGTTACTTTTCCTTCCATTACTCTCTCTCAAAAAAGGGTCTGATGAGAAAGAGCTGAGCCAGTGGTGGTCCTGGGCCAGGATCTCCCTGGGCTAGCCCCTTATTTTCATTTTTAACAAACTCTGTTTCCAACCTCTTAAATAGTTACTTACTGATCTCTCCCAAAGGGTCACAGGTAATAGGCTCAAGATGCTGCTGCCTTTTACTTATACTGTGTAAAGCACTCAAAGATGCCCTGTCAATTAATTAGCAGCTTAATTGGAATGAAATTATGTAATTAAGCATCTCATTTCAAATTAGCTATAAATGTTTACCAGCTCACAGGAATGAGACTTTCCAGGGGCCTTCATCCAGACCTTGTTGGTTTTGACAGTAAGTCAATGTCTCCCTTCTTTTTTCTAAGTCAGAAATGCAGGATTTTAATGAAGCCCAAAGATAAGTTCCGTAAACCAATCGGATATCAGTTTATTTACACTTTATAGGAGCTGGTAACCTCCCAAAAGAACACAATTTTCCTTGGGGCAAATCTATTGACCAGGCCCCCAAAGAATTAATTTGCCTCCAGAATGGAATGACAAAATACACAGTATTATAAATTTGGTGTTTGTAAAGTATCACAAGGACTATGTTCTATTTTCTATATATTAAAAATCTATTCCTGTTATATATAAATAGGAACTTTAAACTGTTCTGTAATTAAAGACCACTGGCTTCTCTTTGCACCGCCCCCTGCAGTGTTTTAAAGCATTTCCCTATCATGATGAATATTGCTAGTCTTCCCCAATCACTCTCTGTGTCTCCCTTTTAAATGGAACCTCTTCCTGCGTGACAGCCTCATCTGGCCAAGTCCTCGCCAGTGCAAAGTATGGAGCTGGAAGGATGTGGGCAACTTTGCCATCATTTTCCTAATAGCCAATTGCTTGCCCTCAACTTTTCTTTGCCCGTTGAAGAAAGTAGATGTTTTTCCAATGAGTCAGATCTGTGAGTGAGGAAAACCTTTTGGTGATTAACAGAACAATTAGAAGAAACCTGAGCCTTTACATAACCTTGTAGAGTATACAACTGTCTTCCTGGCCTGTTCTCCTCTCTTTAAACCTGAGTTTCTGAACCTTGTGACTATTGTAATTTGAGCTGAATAATTCTTTGTGATGAGAGAGTCCTCCAGGCATTGGAGAAAGTTTCTGATTTTTGTTTTTGTTTTTGTTTTTAAAGATTTTATTTATTTATTTGACAGACAGATAACAAGTAGGCAGAGAGGCAGGCAGAGAGAGAGATGGGGAAGCAGGTTCCCTGCTGAGCAGAGAGCCCGATTCGGGGCTTGATCCCAGGACCCTGGGATCATGACCTGAACCAAAGGCAGAGACTTAACCCACTGAGCCACCCAGGCGTCCCTGTTTTTTGTTTTTTAAGAACGATCCACACCCCACATGGCACTCAACCTGGGGCTTGAACTCACTACCCTGAGATCAAGATCAGAGCTGAGATCAAGAGTCAGAAGCCTAACTAAGCCATTCAGATGCCACACGGTGATTATTGTCTTCAAAGTACTTGTGTAGTAGGGATACCTGGGTGGCTCATTCGGTTAAGTGTCTGTTTTTGGCTCAGTTCTGATCCCGGGGGTCCTGGGATCAAGTCCCTCATTGGGCTCCTTGCTCATCAGGGAGTCTGCTTCCCCCTCTGTCTGCCACTCCCCCTGCTTGTGTGTGCTCTCTCTCTTTGACAAATAAATAGATGAAATATTAAAAAAAAAAAAGTACTTGTGTAGTTGAGTTGCAAACTGAACTAGCTACTTTTTTGAGGGACACTACTTTTACCTGACAGAATGGCTGGTGGGGAGTAAAAGGTTTTCAAACTATGTTATTTGGTAGGAACCTTGTCAGCAAAGAAAGAGATGAACCTGTAATTTCAGGGAAAACAGTTGAGAGTATGTTGATCATCAACTGTTGCTACTGATAAGAAACAATATTTTCCAAAAGACCAATGTAAGAGGTCATCAAATGACATAGAGGTCAAAGACCCATTTGAAGTAGAGTATGGATCAGTGGGTTATAGCGTCATTCAATACAATTTCAGATTTCACATTGCCAGTAATCTTTAAGAGCTACTACCTGATGAGTTAGGGTAGGGAATTTAAGAAATCTAAAATTGTCAAATTTGGCTACAAAAACAATCCTTCTCTTTCTAACACATATTTGTATGAGATTACTTTTCCTCAGATACTTCCACCACACCAACATAAGGTAAGGGAATGATTACAGATGTATATATATGAATCTAGCTGTGTTCTGCTAAAGCACCCAATAAAGAGACTTGCAAAAATGTAAAGTGATGTCACAGCAGGTCAGCAAGATGGTAGAATAGGAAGCCTTAGACCATTCTTCCTCCCACAGAGATACCAATTCAGAAACATACACAGATCAATAATATCATTTGTGAGAAATCCAGAAAACAGGTAAGAAGCTCCTGCATCCCAGGTAGCATAAAACCAGGTGCAGTGAAGCCAACAGGAAAATGCATGGTACCATCTCACTACAGTACCTCTCTCTGGCATAGTATCACACGATAGGGAGCAAACTCCTTGTTCCTGGACTCTCCCTGAAGGGAGAGAAAAGACTGGACTTTACTTGTAACATTCTGAGTTTTCATGGAGTGGAGACTGGAGAACCTGCCTAAGAGACTGGCTTCTGTCTCACTAGTCTTACATCACAGTTAAGACCTGGTGTACGCTTGATGCCTGCAGGCCACTGAGAACCAAAAAGACGGGGCAGTGTGCTGCTGATTCAGAGTAGCCACAGTACAGCAGAAAGACACCACACAGAACAAGAGATTATGAGCTCTTGAAGTTAAGAAACCAGCAAATCCATCCAATTAGGAATCTACCTGCCCAAGTCCACAGAAGATACATCCACAAGAAAGTCTTAAGAAGCCTTCCTGGAAACATCAACTGACGTGACTGAATCATGAAGAAATAGAAATCTGAACAGACCTATGACTAGAAAGAGACTGAATAAATCATCAAGTATCTCCTCAGAAAGAAAAGCTCAAGACCAGATGGCTTCACTGGTGAATTATACCAAATATGTAAAGAATTAATACCAATTCGTCTAAAACTTTTCCAGAAAACTGAGAGGCAGGAATATTTCCAAACACATTTTATGAGAGCAGCATTAACCTGATACACAAGCCAGAAAAAATAGTACCACAAAGGAAGCCGACAAGCTAATATCCCTGATGAATACAGATGTAAAAATACTCAACAAAATTCTAGCAAACTGAATTCAACAGATATCAAGGGATTAGACACCATGGCCAAATGGGATTTATCCTTGTGATACTAGGATGACTCAACAGAAGAAGATCAATTGATGTGATACACCACATTACCAGAATGAAGGATAAAAATCACGTGGTCATCTCAATAGAGGCAAAAAAAAAGCAACTGACAAAATTCAACATCCACTTACGATAAAAACACTTAAACTATGGATAGAAGGAAATTACTTCAACACAATAAAGGTCATATATGACAAGCCCACAGCTGACACCATACTGAAAGCCCTTCCTTTGAGATCAAGAATAAGGCACTAATGTCCAACTCTTACCACTTCTATTCAACATACTACTGCAAGTTCCAGTCAGAGAAATTACCTGAGAAAAAGAAAGAAAAAGCATCCAAATAAGAAAGGAAGAAGTAAAATGATCTCTGTTCACAAACAATGGAATTTTATAGGCAGAAAACACTAAAGTTTCCTCACAAAAACTGTTAGAATTAATAAATGAATTCAGTAAAGTCACAGGATACATAATCAACCTACAAAAATAAACTGTATTTCTATATACTGACAATGACCAATACTGTAAGGAAATTAGGAAAACATATCCATTTATAATAGCATGAAAAGGAATAAAATATTCAGGAATAAATGGAACTAAGAAAGCCAAAGACTTGTACAATGAAAACTACAGATTGCTGAAAGAAATTAAAGAAGACACAAATGGAAAGGCACCTTGTGTTCACAAGATGGAAAGCTTTATATTGTTAAAATGTCCATACAATCCAAGCCATCTACAGATTCAAAGTAATCCCTAAAAAAGCCTCAATGGTAATTTTTACAAAAACAGAAAAATATCATGTGGAAGCACAAAGGACTCTGAAGAAACAAAACAATCTTGAAGAAGAAAAATGAAAGTGAAGGCCTCATACTTCCTGATGATTTCAAGCTACAATAATCAAAACAATATGGTGCTGGCATAAAGACAGATGTACAGATCAATGGCACAGAATAGAGAGCCTAGAAATAAATCCATGCATGTACAGTCAGCTAATCTTCGACATGAGCGCCAAGAATACACACTGGGTATAAAATAGCTTCTTCAAATAAATGGTGTTGGGAGAAGTGGATAGCCACATGCAAAAGAATGAAAATGGACCTCTATTTTACACTACTCACAAATATTAACTCAAAATGGATTGAATAATATCTAAACGTAACTGTAAAACTAGAAAATAGCTTAGGGTAAAAGATTCATACACTGGTTTTGGCAATGATTTCTTGGATATAACACCAAAAGAATAGGCAATAAAGGCAAAAACAGACAAGTGGGACTACATCAAACTAAAAAGCTTCTATACGGCAAAGGAAAGAATTAACAGAATGAAAAGGCAATCTATTGAATGGGAGAAAATACTTCAAACCATACATATGATAAGGCATTAATATCCAAATATATAGGAATTCCTCCAATTCATTATAAAAAATACAAGTAAATCACTTTTTTTTTAAAAGGGCGCAATGGTTTGGACAGACATTTATCCAAAGAAGATTTACAAATGGTCAAAGGATACGTGACAAAGATGCTCAACATCACTCATCAGGTATATGCAATTCAAAAACCCACAGGATTCACTTCACACCTATTAGGGTGGCCATTATCAAAAACAATTGCTGGTGGGAATGTAAAATGGTGCAGCCACCATGGAAAACAATATGGAGGTTTTTCAAAGAAAACTAAAAATAGAACTACCAAACGATCCAACAATCCCACCTCAGGTATATATCCAAAAGAACTGAAAACAGTATCTTAAAAAGGTATTTGCATTCCTGTGTTCATGGCAGCATTATGCCCAACAGCAAAGGAGTCTATATAACTTAAAGGAGAGACATTTTTATTTTTTAGTTTTTTAAAAGATTTTATTTATTTATTTGACAGAGAGAGAGAGAGAAAGATCACAAGTAGGCAAAGAGGCAGGCAGATCGAGAGAGAGGGAAGCAGGCTCCCTGCTGAGCAGAGAGCCCGATGCGGGGCTCGATCCCAGGACCCTGGGATCATGACCTGAGCCGAAGGCAGAGGCTTTAACCCACTGAGCCACCCAGGCACCCGAGGGAGTCTATATAACTTAAATGTCCATTGGTAGATGAATGGATAAAGAAAATGCAATAGATACACAGAATGGAATATGACTCAGTGACAAAAAAAGGAAATCCTGTAATATGCCACAAGATAAGTGAAAATTTGAGAACATTCTCCTAAGTGAAATAAGCCAGTAACAGAAAGACAAATACTACTTAATTCTACTTATATGTAGTACTATGTACTAAATATGTACTAAAGTAGTCAAACCAATTGAGGTAAAAAGAATGGTGGTTGTCACAGGATGGGGTTGGGGTGAATGGGGAGCTGCTCTTCGGCGGACATACAATGTCATTTATGCAAGACAAAAAAATTCTAGAGGTCTGCTGTACACTATGGTACTCATAGTTTACAATACTGCACTATATACTTAAAAATTTCCTTGGAGGGTAGATTTCATGTGTATTTTTTTAACTTTAATAAATATATACAAAGCAATGTTACTTTTTCTCCTTTATTTTTGGTTTGGGAAATAATTTATTTTTCACTAAAAAGGAACATAATGAATAGCATGGAGGACATAAGGAGAAGGAAAGGAAAAATGAAGGGGGAGACGGATCAGAGGGGAAGATGAACCATGAGAAACTGTGGACTCCAAGAAACACACTGAGGGTTTCAGGGGAGATGGGGGGATGGGTTAGTCCAGTGATGGGTATTAAGGAGGGCATGTATTGTATGGAGCACTGTGTGTTATATGCAAACAATGAATCATGGTACACTACATCAAAACCAAATAACGTACTGTATGGTGACTAACATAATTAAAAAAATTAAAAATTGTTATTTATTTTAGCATGTAATGGCTTATTTTTGTTTTCAAAATCAATTATATATATTTAGAGAGACAGAGAGTGAGTTGGGAGGGAAGAATTGAAGAAGAAGGAGAGAAAGAACCCATCGTGGGGCTCAATCTCATGACCTTGAGATCATGACATGAGCCAAAATCAAGAGTTGGGACACTTAACTGACGGAGTGACGCAGGGGCCCCTCAATGAAATATTTTTAAGTTTTCTCATCGTACTTTTTAATATTATAAATATTGATAGGTATGGCTCACTGAAACAAAAGCTCATGTGGAATCTTTAATAACTTTTATGAATGTAAAGCATTCTTGACATCAAAAAATTTGAGATCCACTAACTTAGATTATACTCTTGATAACACACACAGTTCAAGCACTTTTTTTTTTTAAATCTTATCAGTTATACTTACTCATCATATAGACTTTTAAACTTGGGTGCTAATGGATTTATCTAACACTCAGTTTATCTACAAAGAGGGTTTTTATTTCTTTTAGGAAGAATTAAACTATTGTATATAATGTGTCATTAGTAACCTTTTCTTATGTTTATGACTAATTTCCCCAGATACTTACAAACCCTTTGTAAAAAGGATCAATAGATTATTCTTTTTAGTCTCTCCTTAGATTTAAACAAGTCTATGAGGCCTTGATAGTTTGTGAGAAAGAAAATGATAACATGTAAGTAAAAATATAAAAGACAAAATTGAAAAATACCAGTGATACAAACACAGCAAACAGTATATGACTGCTGCTATATATCCCAGACACTGAGCTATCTTATTTAATCCTCTCAACAGCCCAGTGAGGTACATAATATTATCATCATTGTGCAGGTAAGGAAAGGGAAGTCTATGTGGTGAGTCCCTTGTCCAAGCCAGCAAGCAGTAGAGCTGGGGTTTAGTGGTGTACTCAAGCCAGGACTGGAACCAAGGCCACTGTGACTTCAGAGCTGCATTTCTGCCTGTGTGTGGTTTAGAGGGGTGGAGTTTTGTGTTGTCAAATATATGCGGCTTCTGAGCTGTTGTCGTTTGAGCCCAGATGAGCCAATCCAGGTCGGCGGCAGTGCCACTGGCTGTGAAACAGGTCAAGAGGAACAGGAATCACCGGGCTTGGGAAATTACCAGGGGCATCAGGGAACGCCATGTTGCTGCTCTCAGCTGGAGACAAAAATAAATAAACTTGTCCATAAAGTGCAAAAGGTGTAGTGGACTCTGTAGCACCCACCACCCAAAAAAACACCACCAGAGAAGAAGACTGAGGACAAGATTGCCACAAGGATGAAACTCAGGCAGCTTAATCTGAGTGTTTTCTTCTCTTACACATGCTTTGTGTGAGGGGTGCCTGTGGGCCCAGGCAAGGGTCCAAATAACTCGGGAGCATCAAGCAGACATTTCTGTCCCTCTCCTCTCTACTGGTGGCAAATGGAGCCACAGGACAGCTAGTGAGATCTCTGGGATTCTGAGAATTGATATGCCAGCCACTTCCACTCAATCTCAGTATAACAGAATGAGTAGCTGGGTAGAGATACATACTCTCCTTCAAATTCAGGTGAGAAAGGGGAGTGGTCCCCTAAAGATGTATGAAAGCCAGAAGTTTCTTAGAGAGAGCCCTTGATACTATACTGCATCTCCCAAAGTGTGTTCTGCATGCATGGATTCTGAGGCTGAGCAGATCTGGAAAGGGCTATGAGGTAGAGTCAAAGTTGGAGAATCACATCAGTGTATTAAAAGCTTTGGGAGCTATTGCAGGGAAAACAGTAGTTTATATTGGGTTAAATTCACAGTTTCTCATATTGGATGCAGAAAGGTTGTATTATGGACCCATTGTGGATCAGTGGGATGAAAGAGTATGGGAGGCTCTGGGCTAAAAACAAGTAAACAGACCTAACCTGCACAAATCCTTGATTTCTCTGTAACTCAGACTTCTTACTGGGAAAATGGGCATAATAACAATTATATGAGAGACTTGCTGGAAGAATTAAATGCATGCACACATATACATACACACACACACACATATACCTATATATAGCATTTATATGAAGTGGGCAGTAAATGGTAGTCCTCCACACGGACATGTGCTCAAGTCTGTGCTGCAGTGTTTTCCTTGCACAGCAGTTACAGAAGTAATCATCCGAGTAACAGAACAACTGCCTTCATTAAGTACCTAGCGTTGTAGTGGGGAGAACAGTATCTGTTCTTGGAGTAGTCACAGCCCAATTAAGGAAAAAGACACGAGAACAGCTAACCGCATGATGAGTGCTCTCCTTGATTTGTACAAAGTTTTATGGAAATGTTTAATTTTCCCAGAGAAAGTCATGGAAAGTGTCAGAATGGAGTCTTGAAGGATCTAGGGGTAGTTTCCTGGGCAGAACAGCAAAATAAAGCATTTAAGCAAAGGGAAATCGCTCAATGATGCCCACAGAGGTGATGTATTCAGCCTATAGAAGAATGTGCAGTCATCTGGATGGAAACAGAGAGGAAGAGACAGCTCCACAGGGAGAACCGGTCAAGGCAATGCTGTAAGAGATGCTGCCTCGTGGAAGAGTTTGGACTTGAACGTAGGGCACTCTTGAGACGTTACAGATGTTTTCATAGAAATAACAAGATCAGATTTGTGTTTCAGAACGATGTTTCTGGTACCAGTAGGGAAGGCTGATCTCAGGGAACAAAACCAGAAGCAAGAGAGTAGCTAGAAGCCAACCATCTCCCCTTGCCTGTCCTCAAGTTGGTGAGGGCATGGACCAGAGCAGTGCTCAAAGGCAGAGTGCAGCAGCACTGATGAATAGCTAGGGCACACAAAGGTATTTCTTCAGGTTCTAGTGTTGGGGAAGGGAAAGGTAGAGAGAGGGGAAGGTAAAAAGTGCTGACTGACATTCTGACATGGATAACTGAATGCATGGCAGGACAGCTGACCAGGATCAGAAGAAAATGAAGGGTGAATAGGTTTAGGGGAAGATAATGGGGAGAAACTGCCCCATTGAGAGTTTGTAAATTGAAATTAACAATCCATTGGGCTTACGGTGTCTTCAGAAATTATAAAATTAGAAGTACAGGTCTGGAGTACACTTAACTTATAGGAGGAGGGCTGGAGTTTGGAATTCTACTTGGATTAAAGATGGAAGCATTGGGAGTGATCAGTTGAGGTGGCCCCTAACGCAGAATGAGGGTGCAGAGTGCTCCAAAGCACACCAGAATGAGCCAGAGCTTGGGAAATGTAAAGCAAAGATAGGAATAAAGCAGAGTTCCTGCCTTCGGAAGGATTAGAATTCAGCTGGGGAGTCATAGTTGATGTGTTGTAAAGAAATGAAAGAAAAGTCAAATGTGCTACTTAGTGTAGCTACAAGAATATATAGAATGCAAATTAAATCTTCAAATGGAATCGAATGAGACCTCAAAGGGTAGATGAGATTTTTAAACTAAAGGGAAATAGAAGAATGGAATTTCATTGTCAAGGGCAAAGGACCAGCCAGATATTCAGATAAATGTTATAAAGGAGGCCAGAATGAGGAAAGATTGGGGTGATGATGGATTAAGGTAATGGGAAAAAAACCCTGTATATAAAAAGGAAACAAAATAGAGTTAGATGGCTGGGAAAATATATAGGTGAAGGGAGAAGAGTGAACTTACTCAAGACTGAAAAGAACATCTTGGAAATTGATAGGCTTGTAATAATGTGGCTATGGATACTAAAACACTTAACATATAGGAGGAGTTCAATAAATTTTAGGTTTTTCTATGGTTTTAGAAACAGTTCTTGTATTCAGTCATCATGTAACCACCACATGTGGCAATTTTGAAAGACTTGGAAGGGGCACGATGGGGAGCTACCCCAAGGTACTAATCTATTCTATCCCTCTAGATACCTAAATGTTGATCTTCATGTGACTGTCCGCCTTAGTCTCTGGGGTTCTGTGTGCTTTTCTGTATGTGTGTGTGTCTGCACACATGTACATCTGTGTCTCTGTGTGTTTATGTCAGTGTCTTGAGGTCTTTCAGTGTCTGTATGGATAAGCCTTCACCATGCTTTCCTGTCACTGCGAATGTCCTTCCTGGCTATGTCATTGTACCATTTGGTCAATGTCTCCCTATCTGTGTGAACATGACTTTGCTATGTGACTGTGTTCACATGCTTGAATAGGTGTCTGCATATGTTACAACTGTGTTTTTTGTGCCCGTGTATTCAAGTCTGGATTATCTGTGTGAGTGCGTACATGCATTTGTGTATGTGCGTTTGTGTACATGTGAGTAATTTTTAAAGCTTTACCCCAGCATAGCAGCCAGTGCCTTCCACAGCTAATGGAAAACTGTCAAACGGTGCTGAGTGACAAATGGGAAAAGCCCTCCCTGTATCAGGCTACCCTGGCCTTTTTATTTTTAATAGAAAATTGATCTTATCTTTTACAGCCTATTTCACTACATATCAATGTGCAGATGCAAATATTTCCATGCCACTAACACAAATCCTATATCAACCTGAAGTGATCTTTTGTGTAATCTGAATCTAAAATTATTTTCTTTGCTTTGTAATGATGGTGAAAACCAAGCAAAGAATTTCTTGAGCCATAAAATTTAACTCAAAAGTCACCCCAGCTTATGGATTTTCCTGCACAGAGACTTTGATATTAGGGGCCCGTGGTGAAGACTCCCTGTTGATTTTTGTAAATTCTAGAAGCACTAGAGAGAGATGTAATTTCAGATTTTTTTTTTTTAAACCCAAGTATTAGTAAAATAACTGCAATGAATCCCTGTTGTTGGAGCTGGTGTAAAAGAAAGAAGGTGGGGAGGACCTGTGCCAAGCCCAGTGCTAGAACAGTTCACTGCATCAGGAGTCCAGTGACGAGGGACAGCAGACACTGCCTCTGAATCTTATAGGGAGCTAGAATTAAGAAGCTATAACACTTGAATAGTGACCTGAACCCGGGCAGGGTGCAGGGATGCAAGTAGCCTGATGGGTTCTGTGGCAAACTGTATCTTCAGAAAGCATCAGGATGAATCTCTCTGATTCGTCACAGCTGCCCCAGGATCAGCATGTGGGACCTTGGAGTCTCAGGGCTGAGATGCAAACTCCAACTTCTAGATCACATTCTCCAGTTGATGAAGCTCCTTCCCAAAGCACATGTGTTATAAGAGTTTCCTAAAACTATCTCCTGTTTGGGGTTCGCCATCCATGTTAAACACAAACCAAACCCAACCTGGCCTAGGTATAAAAATGAAAGTCAAAGTAGCTCTAAAACCCGTCAGGAATGTTCCACATACTGAAAGCCTTTTTGGTCAACAAGGCTGGCCACATGAGTGGACTGGGATTTTAAGCTCTCTTTGCTATGGTGTTTTCCAACTTCACACTAACACTCTGTCTATTAATTAAAAAAAAAAAAAAAAAAAAAGAGCAGTCAGCACAGAATTTGGAAGTCCATTCATTAACTACCATTCAGATGGAGTGCAGCACAGAACAATATTCTCAGATTTCACTTCCTCACACAGAAACCCTATGCCAGGTGCTCCGAGCACCCTCGGTGCTTCCATCCCTGCCTGTGAGAGGGAGTAGATCAACCCCAGACACTGGGAAGATGTGTCCCAGAGGATGTCTTTCCCATTGATTTCATGGACATGAATCCTGACAGTTCAGCTGTGAACACTGCTGAGTGCTAAAAGAGTCATTTCTCAGCACGCCTTGCAACCGGATATGGCTACCGATTTCTTCTAAGATATAGGAGGAAATTTTATTCTTCTTGGGGTTCTCCTAAAAGAAAAGAGTGTCCTGTTTTCCTTTTACTTCCTTCATTACCCTTCCTGCTGTAGGGAACACAGTGCTAGGGTGGGAAGCCACCTTGAATCATGGAGCAATGTTGTTGTTGTAAGCAAGGAGGACTGAGAAATGAGAGGGAAAGTTTCCCTACGCTTGGAACCACAGAACATTTGCAAGCTTGTTCTGAAATGACTACTTCTGAACTGCTCTTACATGGGAGAAATCTGTATTTCTGTACTTCATAAGCGACTATATTTTGAATTTTATGACCTGCAGCTGAGCTTAATCTATACTGATAAAGCAAATACCTTGTTCCTCCTCTCAGAGGTTGCCAGAGAACTGCTTCCCCTTCCATTAAACCCTGATTCAGGACCCAGATGTCTTTCTAAAGAGCACCTACCAGAGAACAACTAAGCCAAGAGATCCCTGTCAGATTTTCTTTGATGCTGGCAGGGTGGAAGCAGTTATTTGTGTTGAAAAAGATGTGACATGTTGGGGCACCTAGGTGGCTCAGTTAGTTAGGTGTCTGACTCTTCGAATTTTGGCTCAGGTCATGATCTCAGGATCATGAGATCAAGCCCCATGACTGGCTCTGCGCTCAGCAGGGAGTCTGCTTGAGACTCTTCCTCTCCTGCTCCCTTTGCCCCTCCCCCATGCATTCTCTCTCATTCTCTTTCTCTTTAAAATACATAAAATCTTTTTTTTTTTTTAAGATTTTATTTGTTTATTTGTCAAAGAGAGAGGAAGCACAAGAAGGGGTAGTGGAAGGCAGAGAGAGAACTAGGCTCTCTGCCAAGCAAGGAGTCTGATGGGGGACTCAATCCCAGGATCCTGAGATTATGATCTGAGCCAAAGGCAGATGCTGAACCAACTGAGCCACCCAGGCATCCCTAAAATAAATAAAATCTTAAAAAATAACAAAACAAAAAGATACGGCATATTGGTGAAAGTAAGGTAGAGCTATGGGGCCAACAGAAGAAAAAGCTGAATAGCAAGAGATATTACTTCGACTTTCAGAATATCAGAGGGTTAGGCAATTAGGGGGAGAAAGAATGGCTGATTATTTGATGTCTCTCTAATTTCTGCATTATTTTCCCTCACCCAAATAATGAAACTTTTATTTTTTAATGCTTGATACTAAATACATTGATTGAATTGTACCAGGAAACCAGGTCGTAATAAAAAGAAAATCAGACGAGGGGGGGAAAAAAAAAGAAAAACTGAACAAAATAGAAAACAGTGACGGTAATAAAACCAGAGATATCTATAATCAAAGTTACTATCAATGTCTTCAATTCCTTCACTTAAAGACAAGTGATCTCAGACTGTTGAATTGAATACACATTAAATCACACATTAAATCAAAGCAAAACAGAAATATTAAAATTCAAGAGATGAATTTATGGGTGACATTAAGTTGAACTATAAACATGACTTCTCCCATGTTCTGATGGGAGTATCCACTGAGGTTGAGAAAAATAAAAAAAACTCACAACACTAAAAAAATGAAGATTAGAAATCTATGAAAATCTTGGAAAAGTTACCTCTATTTGGAAGGCTGGTAATTAACAAGTGCTTATTACATGGGTGCCTAGGCGGCTCACACAGTTAAGTGTTTGTCTGCCTTTGGTTCAGGTCTTAATTCCACGGTCCTGGGATGGAGCCCTGCATCAGACTCCCTGCTTGGCGGGGAGTCTGCTTCTCCCTCTCCTTCTGCCCCTCCCCCAGCTCATGCTCACTTGCTCTCTCTCTCTCTTTAATAAATAAATAAAATCTTAAAGAAAAAAAATGCTTTTTGGGTGCCTAGGTGGCTCAGTTGGTTAGGCGACTGCCTTCAGCTCAGGTCATGATCCTTGAGTCCCAGGATCGAGTCCCGCATCCGGCTCCCAGCTCCACAGGGAGTCTGCTTTTCCCTCTGACCTTCTCCCCTCTCATGCTCTCTCCCACTTTCTCTCTCTCTCTCTCAAGTAAATAAATAAAATCTTTCTAAAAAAATGCCTATTATATACCTACATTATACTACACATTTCACAGACATTATCTCATTCAATCCTGAAAAAAAAAAAAAACTTTCTAATATATGAGGGGTTTTATTTCCCATTTAAAAATGAGAGAATTGGGGCAGCTGGGTGGCTCAGTGGGTTAATCCTCTGCCTTCTGCTCAGGTCATGATCTCAGGTTCCTGGGATCGAGCCCCGTATCGGGCTCTCTGATCAGTGGGGAGTCTGCTTCCCCCTTTCTCTCACTGCCTGCCTCTCTGCCTGCCTCTGCCTACTTGTGATCTTTGTCTGTCAAATAAATAAGTAAAATCTTTAAAAAAAAAAAACAAACAAACGAGAGAATAGAGTTTTAATGAGAATGTGTCCAAGATCATACAGCTAATAAGTGAAACAGAGACTCAGTCAAAATCAGGTGTTTGTTTATAAACCATATGGATTTGCCTGGAAAAAATAAATACACAGACTTGGTAAGCAGCATATTAAGTTTGATGTGATTACAGAGATAGTGCTAGGAATATGTTGGGCTATGTTGGGTAACTAGTAGTTCTATCTACTTACTGTTCACTGACTTGGAAGCACAGGGACTTCTAAGCTGAAAACCTGGCCATATGCCCTCTCTACCTTTCAGATAGTACTCTGTAAGCTGAACAGTATGTTATACCTTCTGTCATCTATGTCAATTTCCTGTGCAGAATGAAAGGTAGCATATTTCAGAAACAACAGATTTGGAGTGGTCCATTCCATTGTGAATCATCTCTGGTAATGTGCTTAGTGCAGAATTTGGATACAGGAGAAGTATGAACTAGGATAACATTTGTTCATGTCCTAGTCCTAGAGCAGTTTGGAGAATTAGAGAACAAAGTAGTTGAGATAAAAATAGGTCTGATATTTGTAGATCATCAGAAAAATACCTGGTAAATTTAAGGTTTAAAATCTGAGCTGAGAAGGTAATTTCTTTATACAAAAGTAGGCAGAAGATAGAACCAATAACAACCAAATCATCTGCTAAGTAAGAAAATCCTATCTCATTTAAGCATGAGTAAAGAAAGGAAGAGGACTAGGGGGAGAGGAAGAGGGAGGGAAATGTTAAAGAACAAGACAAAGAGAAAAGTAATTGGAAAACTCAGAAGAAAAACATAATTATAAAATGCCCTATTAAATAATCAGAGGAAAATTAGAGGAAACCACACAGAACCTTTAATAAAGAACAAAGCTACATACTCTATAAGGAAACAGGAGAAGTACCCAAGAGAGAATTTGTTGCAATTCAAAACCAAGTGGGTAAAAATGATAAGCAAGGTAAATGACATTTTAAAAAAGGATATCAAGGAAACTAAAAATTATGCAGTGAACATTCACATAGGAAGCAGCAGAGAGCAGAAATAGTTCTACAGAAATGTAATTCAATTACTATTAGAAATAAAAGATTGAGACATACTTTCAGAAAATTTAGAGACGTGAAAAACTAAGAAGAAGCAGTTATAAAATAGATGTCAATATGTAAAGAGGGACGATCCTGGAACACTGTTGTTCCTGAACAAAAGAGCAGATTATTTTTTTTTTAAACTGGCAAAATAATTAAGATATTCTGAAAGAACAGCACTCTTGAAAAAATAAGGATTATTTCTGCAAATTAAAAGAGTTCTTACTGGGACACCTGGGTGGCTGAGTGGGTTAAAGCCTCTGCCTTCAGCTTGGGTCAAGATCTCAGGGTCCTGGCATCAAGCCCCTCATCTGGCTCTCTGCTCAGCAGGGAGCCTGCTTCCTCCTTTCTCTCTGCCTGCCTCTCTGCCTACTTGTGATCTCTTTCTCTCTGTCAAATAAATAAATAAAATCTTTAAAAAATAAAATAAATAAATATAAATAAAAGAGTTCTCACTATTTCAAATAAATGCAAACAATAACTATGCAAACCTAAGTACCTCCAGCCAACATTTTACAATTAGAAGAATAGAAGAACTCTGTAGGTATGCATGAAAGGGCAAATAGTAAGCTGACACACAAATTTGCACACAGCCTGGCTGCTTTCTTCAAAATAATGTTATAGAAAGACATTTGCACATATGTAAGTATTAAAATGGCAAACTAAACACAGCACTGAGCTCTGCTTCATCATGAAACTTCTAAAAATTATCTCCAGTAAAGGAATTTTAAGAAGGCATGCGTTCACATGAACAGAGGGAATGGCAATCAACAAAAAGCAACAGAACTCTGGATGCGGGAAAGCTGAGGAAGTAATGGGAACTGACTCAGCCCAGCACAGAAAGACGAACAGTTCATCTAGACTTTAGAAAAAATTGATAAGAAACTCAATTTCCATTCAAAACCTCCCCAAATCAGAGAAAGAGCAGAACCGGAACCTCTAGAGCCGGGATACAAAAAGTACATTAAAAAATGGAGGACTTGCTGACAATCTAGTTAAGAAACAAACAGATCCGCTCTCAATTTAGGGTCCTCCGTGGAGCTGAGTTACTCTCCTCCCGCCGTTATGGAAGCAAATAGGAATGCGATTTGCCAGAGGGTAAAACAGAGTCTCAGGATTGCATCCCTCACTGTGGAGAACTGGACAGGTCAGTTGTGCTCACTGCTCTGAGGGATCTAACTCAGAATAGGCTGATACAGCATTTTGAAAACAAAATGTTGAAAACTAGAGAATTGCATTAAGGCTTTGTATCAGTACTTTGATCTTTCTTTCCTCACCAACATCTCCACATTGTGACAATCAAGACATTTCACTTGTGTAGAGGACCCCCTGCCTTTGCCCTGGGGAATCTGACTACCTCAAAGGACATGAGGATTTCCTAGTGAGAACTTCCAAGATAATGACCAAAAGTGTTCATTCTCACACATCCATAGAGAGCCTCCAAATAGGTTTTGGGCAGATGGTCGTTACATACGGGCAGATATCAAAATATTGACAAATATTTAAGGAATCTGTTTTATATGAAAGCAGGGGCTAATATAGAATGAAAAAAAATTAGAGGAATCTTAGGCACTGCAAGAGAAAAAATTTTTAAGTGGCTAATCCTAACGTCCTCTAGAAGCAAGTTTAAACAATGCTGAACCTCTAAGAATTTATAAAGAAACACATGTGGCTAAGTCCACATGTATTAGTAGATAACTGCATAATTGGGAGTTCGTTTAATTAAAGTCTGTGTAAAATACAAAATAGAATTAGCAATAAAAATAGACTAATTAGAAGCTTACACATATTTTATTAAAATTTGACAGGAAACATAGGAATCATTATTAAATTTTCTACACAGCAGGCCACTCCCATCACCCTGCTCTTCAGATGCCACTGCTATCCCTAGGTTACATTAAATTAATAGTCATTTGTTTATTCTTAGACAGTTGTGTCTCAGAAATGGGGAATAATTAGCTATAGACTGACACTGTTCCAAGTCCAGCCTAACAATGTAAAAAAAAAAAAAAAAAAAAAAAAAAAAAAAAACCCCACCATCAACAGGATCATGTTCCAAGTAAATTAACTGCATCCCAGAATGAAGATAAAAATCATTTATGAGAATCAAAAATATCCAGCACTGAACAAGTAAAGTTCATACTGTCTGCTATCTAATAAAAAATTACCAGAAGTGCAAAAAAAGGCAGGAAAATATGACCCAGGATAAGAAGAAAAATCCATTAACCGAATAAGAGACATATTTGAAGACATAAATAGATAAAATCTCCCTAATTAGATAAAATGATAAATCCACAGATTCAAAAAGCTCAAAATACCCCAGCCAAAACATAAATGAATAATTCATACTATAGTGAGGCTCATCATAACCAAATTTCAAAAAATCGATGATGAAGAGAAAATCTTTAAAGCAGCAGGAGAAAAGACTTATTCCACAGGAATAAAGGGAAGACTTATACACAGGAACAAAGGGAAGAATAAGGGCAGATTTCTCACCAAAAACAATGCAAGCAAGAAGTCAGTTGAGAAACATGTTTAAAGCATCCTGGTAGGGTTGGGGTAGATGTGCAGCGTGAAACTACCTCCAAATATCTTTAATAATGAATGTAAAAGAAAGACTGTTTCAAACACACAAAATTTGAAAGAATTCATCACCAGCAGATCCACACAACTTGAAATATTAAAGGAAGCAAGCCCTTCAGGAAAAGGAAACTAATACCAGATTAAATTATGGATCTAAACAAATCAACAAAGACGACCAGAAATGGTAACTACATGGATAAATAGAATAAGAATTTTTTCTTAATATTTAAATGTATTTTTTAAAAATACTTGGTTGTTCGGGCACCTAGGTGGCTCAGTCGTTAGGCAGCTGCATTCAGCTCAGTTCATGATCCCAGGATCCTGGGATCCACCCCCGCGTCAGGCTCCCCACTCAGCGGGAAGCCTGCTTCTCTCTCTCCCACTCCTCCTGTTTGTGTTCCCTCTCTCTCTCTGTCTGTCAAATAAATAAAGAAATAATCTTTTTAAAAACAAAAAATAAAAATAAAAATACTTGGTTGTTTAAACAAAAATAGTAATAAAGCAATGTGGAATTTATAATGTCAACATTATAAATGGATGTCAACAATAGCACAAAGGCCAAAAGGGAAGAAATGGAAGATAGCATTTAAAGGTTCTTAAACTACACGTGAGTGGTCTAATATTACCTAAAGGTAAAAGTTAAAGATGCGGGGGCTCTTGGGTGGCTCAGTTGGTTAAGCGACTGCCTTCCACTCAGGTTATGATCCCGGAATCCCAGGTTCCAGTCCGGCATTGAGTTCCCTGCTTGGCAGAGAGTCTGCTTCTCCCGCTGACCTCTCTCCTCTCATGCTGAAACTCTCTCTCTCTTATTTATTTATAATAAATATAAATAAAATAAATAAATAAATATAAATAAATATAAATATAAATAATATAAATATAAATAAATATATTAATATAAATATATATAAATAAATATAAATATAAATATAAATAAATAAAAATCTTTAAAAAAATTAAAGATGCACACTGTAAACCCAAAAGCAGTCACTAAAGTAACAAAGCAGAGATTTATACTTAGTAAGTTAATAGGAGGTATTATGGAATCATAAAAAATATTCAATGAATTCAAAAGAAGATAGAAAAGAGGAAAAGAGAACAAAGAACAGATGGGACAAATAGAAAACAAAGAGCAAAAGAACAAATGGCAAAATGATGTTATAATTTTAAAATGTTGACTAGATGTACTTAGGTTTATATGGTTATTTTGTTTGCATCTGTTTGGAATGCTGAGATCTCTTTCATTTTGCAAAAATAACCCTTATTTTTTCAAGGGTTATTTTCCTTTAGAATATCTTAAGTGAGGCAAATTTAGCAACACAAAATACTAATGACTTTTACATACTTCACCCACCCATACACATCTCAAAAAAAAAGAAAAGAAAAGAAAGAAAGAGACCCATAAGTGCAATTAAGAGGTTAAAAAAAAAAAACCTGGAAAGGAAAAAATATTTAATATACTTATTATAATGAAACATACTAATATCCTTTATATGTTAAGAATTTTTACGAGAAAAACAAAAATGATTGCCAATAGGAGAATAAGCAGCAAATGAGTGAATATTTATAAAAGACCAACAAATACCTGATAAAAGCATGAAAAATATCAACTGTTTCTTAATTTTACAAATGTAAATTAAAATAAGCATTCTGCCTATCAAACTGACAACATTATAAATTACACTGTTCAGTTTTACCAAAGCAAAGGAGGAAAAGTCACCTTCACATAATCCTGAGAGACTGTAATCAGTCTCAAATAAATAATTACTGAGCACTTATTATTATGTATCAGACATGAAATGCAAATTTCATTTTTATCAAAATTCTTAAAATTGTCATGCCTTTTTCTGCAGTATTTCTGCTGATTAAGATAAAATTGTAACTTGTTGAAAAGAGTCAGATAGGGAATACCCCACCTGCTAAGACCTCAATCATTGCATATAGGGAGGGTCTGAAAAACAGTTTTATATATCAATAATGAATGAAAAAATCGTTTGTTGTATATACACAGATATATACATACACATGTAATTTTTAAAGCAAGTTATATAGAGTATAAGTTTAAACGTATTATCAGCATATATATTTTATGTATAAACTTGATATAACTGATATATTCAGGTATTAGATATATATATATTGATATATATATATTCAGTTATATTCAGGTATTAGAATGTAAGAATTATTTTAAATTAAATCAGAGTAAATACTATAATGATTCCTATAGCTTTTATTTCTACTTGTACTTTTACTTCTGTTACGATTGATTTATGTGTTAAATCCCAACTTCTCCGCTGAACTCAGAGGACTATTTCCAAGTTCAGTTAACATATTCAAACACATAGCTTTTTATTTCCTCTTCTTTGGCCCCCTTTCCCAAACTGGCTCCTCCCCTAGTTTTCCCATTATGAGTAGGCAAAAATGTTATTTTTCTTTGTTTTTTTTTTAAATTTTCACTTCCCTCTGCCACCCTTTAGCCAAATACAGCCATTTCTGCCTCCAAATCATACTCCTGATCTGACCTTTTACTGTCCTTAATGCTATTTGCCCTCTTGCTCCGTAAAACTCATTCTCTAGGCAGCATCCACTTATTCTTTCAAACTACAGATCCCATCATATGGGTCCCTTGCTTGAAATTCAATAATAACTTCCCACCACACTTAAAACAAAAGCCATATTCCTTACCGTGGCATCAAATGCCTCCCTGATCTGGTTTCCGCCTACCTTACTGATCTAAGATCTACTATTGCCCACCTTGCCCACTAATCTGAAGGCCCTAGATTCAGTCGGGGCAAGAGCAGTCAAACACGGATATTTCCTCATCTCTTCCTAAAATGTTCCTTCCCAATATTCAGTTTTCTTTTCAGAGTGGGCCTTCTCTGACCACATGTAAATGAACACTGCCTCCCAGGCCTTTGCCTAACCCGACACATCGATATGTCAGGGATTTGCGATCATTTATGGCCGTATCTGAATTTATATTTCCCATTTGCATACTGACTTATTGAGTGGCGATGATGTCTAATCTAAAATCTAAGCCCTTGGCAACTACACTGCTTAAATATTAACAATACTGTAGTTATATTTGGATGGTGATTTTTTATTTTCTTCTTTGTGCTTGTCTACATTACCAAAATTTTATATGACAGATACATATTATTTTTAAAGCCAGAATAAAAATATCATATGCATACAGCATATAATAACACTGGCAAAGCTTAAGGTGCACAAGAAGGCAGGGGGTATTTTCCTTGAGAATCATTCCTTTGGTTGCGATAATCTCCGAGATAATCTTTGAGTGGAGATCAAAAGGGAAATTGATTATATAAGAAGAGAAGAGAAAGTCATATGAAATAACTGTTGGTAAATATGGAAGAAACTGGATAGGTTCATGAGATCTCCTGAAAAGAGGCAGGAAAAAAAAGGGAGAGAAAAATGGCCTGGCTTGCTGATATGGATGATTTGCATATTTTAAGCCACAAGGGGGAGGAAAGCAAGACAAGCACAGTATGAATTTAACTGAAGATAGTCTAGAGCACAAAATTCATTCTCTGCTGCCCCACCAACTGGTTCCTACTGAGGCAACAGCATTTTAATGAATAACAGGTGATTAGAGGGGTGGGGCTTCACATGGTCTAGTTAACCCTGTTCTAGGTACAGGACCAGGGAGAAGTTTGAAGACTTTTATAACTCAAAGAATTTAATAATGAAAGGAAGACTCTGGCCTATGCATAAAAGGGTTACGCTGGATCAATATGCTGGAAAGTGCTCCTGGCTTTCTAATTCTCTGGGAAGGAATAAATCCCGAGGTTACATATCCATATTGTTGTCTTGGTTTTCCTTACTGGTTTCTAGGCTAGTAACAAGAATCACAGACTGAGTAACAGAGGAAGCTCACTGGGTATGTTGGTGCATCCTCCTGGGGGATGAGTGAGAAAGAGCAGCCAGCACCTTGGAGCTCTCCCCTTGCCCTTACTTTTAGGAGTGTTTACTCTGCCAAAAAGGGATGAGGAAGAATAAGGCAATGAAAGCTCTGAAAGTCGTGACCACTTCTGCCATGAGAACAGCATCTTTGAAGCACAGAATGATTGATAAAATGATGGCACTTGTTAACACAGAGCAGGGCACATGGTACTAACGCAGCTTGCCCTGAAAGGTCCACCTCTCCAGTAATCCAAAAAAAGTGGGGCAGGGTTGGGGGTGGGGGCAGTTGGTAAATACTATGGAGTAATTTAATACTTTTCTATGAATAACTTTTAGCTCATAAGTGTGCAGGTGTAATGACCAACCACCTCTCCTTTAGTTACAATGTTTGTGCTCCTGAACCTGTCTTGGAAATCAAGGTTCACTTGAACTAAACTCAAATTCAACAGATAACTTCAGAAGTCTTAAAGAATAAGAATTTACCTTTGAAAAACTGTTCTATTTCCTTGTGCTTTAAGAACAAAATCCATTCTAGATACATAGAGCTTTATTTCCATTCAGGAAGTTTTCCCTCTCTGTATAAGCTTCATGAAGCTCCTATGAGAGTTCAGGAATCATTGGTAGGGGCATGATCATGAGTAATGGGCTACTTTGTCATATCCAGTCATTAAATATATTTAAGTAAGAATCAACACATTGCAGTACATGGATCTAAGAAGTAACTTCAAGAACCAACTACCCCATGGCTGACCTGCTCCTGGCCAAGCTTAATTACTTCACTTAAACTCAGAGAAAGCCAAGTTTTTCATCCATCAAATAGGACTAATTGCAGTTGATACCTTTATTTCCTAGAGGGATGTTGTGATCATTGTTCAGATAGTGTGGGTCAAGGAGCTAATAAGGACTTAGTGACAACAGATCTGTTATCGAAAAGTAGTGAAAGATGGTTGAAAGGAAAACAGGCTTTCAAGGAAACAGACAGACCAGGGTTTGACATCCAGCAATTCCATTTACTAGCCAATGAATGCATAAAATGTACTTAACCTCTTGAAGCTTCGGGTTCCTTATCAGTAAAACTAGGAAAAAATTACCTACATTGGGCAGATCCATGTGACAATTGTAGTCATATATACACAAAGAGTAGCCTCACTGGAGATACAAAATAAAGGGAAGCAATTGTTTTACGTATTTTACAGATCACTTACCCTGTAGCAAGTGCTTCTATATAGCCATTTCAAATGAGATCCCATACTCCCTTAAAATGGAACCCATGACTTGTGTTATCATACCATCCATACAAATGTTGAGAATGCTTCATTTCCACATCAGACTGTTAATCCATAGTTGTAAAATGAGTGACTGATAACTGAGATCCCACAGCTTCATATACCAGCCCTAGCTGGTGACTCCAATGCTTTCAACATTGAGTCATTCCTGGAATTCCAGACTCATGCACCCAGTGGACTGCCTGACATCCCCACCTGAATTCCTAATTTCTTTTAAGATGTTCTGAACAGGGCACCTGGGTGGCCCAGTTGGTTAAGCAAATGCCTTCGGCTCAGGTCATGATCCCAGAGTCCGGGGATGGAGTCCCGCATCAGGGTCCCAGCTCCACGGGGACTCTGCTTCTCCCTCTGACTTTTCTCCCTTTTTTGCTCTCTCTCACTGTCTCTTTCAAATAAGTAAAAACTTAAAAAAAAAAAAAAGATGTTCTGAACAAAAATCTTAACTTGTTAATTCTTCTCTACATTCTTGTCCCTTAACCAGTCTTCCTCATTTACTGAATAACATGACAATCCATCTTGTGCTCAAGAAAAAAAGGCTTTACTAACATCTAAACTCACTAACAGTGTATTACAGTGTATACTTTCCACACTCCTCAGGACCCCAGATATTATACATATTTTTAACGTTTGCCAAATTGATATTTGTTCGAACTAGTATTTCCCCAAATAATAGTGAGTTTCATCTTTTGTTTGGTCAAGTCCAAGTCTTCAGTCCGTTCAGTCACCAGCAGCTCAATCAGACACCAAAACCACTCCCCTGCTCTCATCTGCAATGACCAAAGACTGATTGAATATCAGTCTTTATCCTTAAAACATTCTCTTCAACAGTCCACATTTTAGAAAAATACTGCATTTACAGCCAACTACTCCACTGTTCCTGAGTTATTCAAATTGATAATGGTGTTTTTCTCGCTTTTGGTCCCATTTTTTGTTGTATCTTTGGTTAAGGACACATGACAGCAAACTACACTTCTAAAATGTCTTGCAGAGCCCATTATTATGGTACATTTTGTTTAAAGGTGCTTTTGGATTTTTGAAATCCTGACAAAGCATTCATTATCCTATAACTTTACCCAGGAACATTCAGAATTTCAAATACAGTTACTGTTTATACTTCCTTGTGATATATTTTTTCTTGGGGGGGGCAAACTGATTTTGCCTTCTCTCTCAAGCCATCAATATACTAGGGAGTCAGAACATTGCTAGGGGACAAGGCAGCAAAGTGAGTGCATTTCCTTCTTTCAGATACTCACTCAGCATAAGACACTTAAAGGATTCTGTGGTATTTAGAGGGTAAAACAAGATTTTCTTTTTTTAATAATTTTTTTGAAAAGGCTAATTAAATTCATGCTTATCAACCTATATGGAAATACAGAGCTTAAATTCTTATAGGTTCCATGAGCTCCATAAAGACCCACCCAGGAAAAACAGTAACAGTCAATAAATAACTTCTGATCATAACTTCTAGGATCAGTTCAAGTATGTTTTTATTCATGAAGCCTTTCTGCCACCTCTCAATTAAATGAAATTTGAATTTTTCCCTCCACTCAATTCCTAGGACCCTTTTCACATGTATCTTTACATTTGAGTTAATCATGTGTCTCTTTCGAGTTTATTATTAAAGTGACCTTTCTTAATTTGTATTTTTAACCTTCTTCCTTGGAAACCTAGAGCAATATCCTGCAATTGTTAAATAATTCCATCTTTTTATCACATTTCATTCTGCATTCTATCTTGCAAATTACACTCAATCAAACTTTATTGTATAACTATTATGTGCCAGCGATGTGCCAGATGCTATGGGACAAAACCCTAAATAAGGCCTGGTTTCTATTTCTTAGGCTCTTTCAGCTTAATCATAGAGGCAGAAAAGTAAAACAAGTTTTAAATACTCAGTAAAAGTAAGTATGAATGGAGTGAACCTAGCATACTATGGGAGGACGTAGGTGTCCAGTAGTGTAGATCACCAAGGCGGGAGATGGTGGAGAAATAAAATGGCAGTGGGATTGAATCATGAAGGAGTCATCCAACAGACGGAGCAGCAGAAAAAAGGAGTGGTATTTACAGAGGTATGAGACATTACAGGAATATATTCAGGAAACTGAAAAGTAAGAGGCATTTGGGATACTGAGAGAGGAATGGAATATGAGGTTAGAGCAATAGTCAGTAGTTGGATCATGAATTTCAGCTTTCAGGTCAGACGGATTTACTGAGTGTGATGAAGAACCAATGCATATGTGACCTTTCACACACGTGTCTATCCCTGAGCCTCGCTTCCTAAGGTGTGCGGTTAGCAACGTTACTCTCAGATTGTGAACCTTATTCTGTACCTTGCAGCCTTCATGGGAGATTTGCTTTGTTAGATTAAATCGAATCATGGTTTCAATAGCTAGCCTTCCTACTGTTCTACATTTTTCTTATTCTGCTTTTCTTCCTCCCAATTCTCAGAGAAAATGAAATTTGAAGCATAGAATTAAAAGAAAAAAATCTTCAGCCAAAGACTCATTTTCTTCTTGCCCCTCACTTCTCATGCTGCCTTGGAATAAAATTTTTGTCATGTATTTCTCACACCTTCACCTGAATGGAAAGTTTGAGTGAGTTAGCTAATCCCCTTGAGAGATTTTATTTCCAGTGTGCAAATGATCAGGTTGGAAAAAAACTTTCATTTTCATTAAGTGAGAATGGTTTAAAAAAAGAGAGAGGGAAAAAGTGATCCAATACCCACAAAAAATAATATGCCACATCTCTCAGGATTTCAAGAGCAAGCGTTTGTGACATTTCATTTACATGTGAAGAAAAAGTATAGAAGCCCAAAAGAATGATCTCAAAACAATGTAAAAGGAGAGCTGATTTGACAATAAATTTGCAGTCTCCATTCACTATTGGCATCAGCTGTAGCCTCATCAAACTCAACAGTTGGAACATTTAGAGAAGAATATACAATAGCCAATTTATCCAAACAGATGCACTTTACAAAGAGACCTGAGATTCTTAACACCATAAACCCTTTGAAAGGGTCTCTCTCTCTCTTTTTTATTTTAGTGTTTTAAACACAACAACACACAGACACACACACTAATACACAGCATACATGCAACTATGCATACACAAGTTCTCAGACACATCTACCATGAAACACCACCATGTATTCCCTAAGGGATATCATAGACATGTATCTAGAAGGCTAATTAAAATCAATGCCAGAGTCTGCTCTTTATACATTTACATGACAAATTTAGAATCATTTTTGAGAAATAAACAAACATATATAAACTTAACTCAATATAAACATAACTCTATCTTTAACGGATACTTCTTTCAATGCACAATGTATTAAGTCACTTCCCTTTTTTAAAAGGCTACATTTTTTAATTAGATTCAGCACATTTTCCTTATCATGGTTCAGTTACCATCCCAGGACAAAATATTCATTGTCTAGTAAATGGAAATCTTGTTTTCTAAACCACCTAAGCAAAAGTGGTTTATAGCAACACCAATCATAATGGAGCACAAAGATAGGACAACGACCTGGACAACCCCACTGGGCTGCCAGTATTAATCAAATTATTTTATCCTCCCGGGGGACTAGTGCCATGGTCATAACTTTCTCAATAATGCTAGGGTTAGACTTTTAAAACATATGAAACAAACTGCAGCACTGGAAGATCTATATTCCATCTGGTCCACTGCCTAGAAGATAGATTTCTATTCAAATTTCATACCTGCCAAGGAATTTTCTGTACCTTTTTTATCCATCCTTATATGTTCCTTACTCTCCAGTGATACCACATATATTCTGCCAATGGTATTCACTGCTCCTATTTTATCTCCCTGGTATTCCTTGTCTCTCTTCTGTTTGGAGTCTCCCCAACCTTCCCACTTAATATTCCATTTCTCCCTAATAGACTTCCCTGACCTACTGGAATTAGCATTCAACACATGTTGAAAAGATACCACAATATTTTCAGTGATTTTAAGTTATAAATAACTATTTTTTTGAAGAGATTTCCTTACACAAAAACCTCTAACCTGCTATCATTGTGACCTTGACATGAGGCAAGAGATTTATAAGAAAAAAAAAAAAAATCAGAGATACTGGTTATTTCCTTTAACAAGTCAGCAGGCTGTTTCTTTGGCTCATTTTACATTACAGATAGAACAGTCTTTCCGGGATAAGATTTGTAGCTATTAAATAGCTTTTTATACTTTTAAATGACTGTTTAGTTAAATGCAAAAGCAATATACTTTCTTCAAGAGCAAGACAGCCATTAGTCAGCTCACTCTTGAGTTACATTTGGCCTTAAATTTTGACTTGCAATATTCACCATTATTACTGGATGATAAATTACAATAAGAAAATATACTTCTCTTCCCTGTAAACTCTGTCTACTTTAAATGGGCTTAGCAGTGCTTAATAGTACATCAAAAGATACCCAAAGTCAATGTCCCCCGAAGCAAATCACAAGAGTGTTGGACAACTTCATAATGACCATTAAATCACTGCCATTACTACAGACAGGGCTTCCTGGGCTTCCTGCTGAAGCAGTGACAAAGTAGTTTAAAGAAAATTAAGGAATAAATTAAAAATATATAAGCTCCATTGTTGCCATGGAAACCCTAAGTATGAAGTACAATGAAGTTGTAAATAGTTTCTTTTCATGGAATATTAGTAACAATTGATGCTTCCAACTTAAATTTATTTATATTGCAGCTTCACACTGATGATAATACCTGTACTATTAACCGGCAGTAAAAATGTAACAATCTATAAAAGTAACAAGCATCCCAAATATACCAGCCTGATCGTAAACACCAAGGATCTTCTTCAAAACCTCTCTGGTAGGAGGTGCCCAGATGGCTCAGCAGGCAAAGCATCTGACTCTTGGTTTCTGCTAGGGTCAAAATCTAGGGCTTCTGAGACTGAGAGCTCCATGCGTCAGACTCCTCACTCAACAGAGACTCTGCCTCCCCTCTCCCTTTCCTTCTGCTCCTCCCCCTTCTCCTGTTCTCTCTTTCTATCTGAAGTAAATAAACAAATCTTAAAACAAAACAAAACAACAACAACAACAACAACAAAACACCAGAAACCTCTCTGGTAGGTAAACACCATGGGAGCTAAAGTTTGAGTGAGGGAGAAAATCCTGTAAATATCAAATTCTTGAATTCACTGGCAGTGCTTTCTTTATAGGCCTCTTTATGGAAGAGTTTATCCAAGTGATATTTATATTGGTAACAGGACACTTCCCCAAGTACAATGGCAGAATCAACAGAGGATGATATTGACATTAACTAAGGGGAAGGGAAGCTGACTAATACTTACCGCCTATCTACCACTGCCAGGTGCTTCATACAGGCTCACATCATCTGAGTAGGCAAACTATGATTTTGAGATAAGGAAGCAGAGTTTTAAAGATAATTATGTCACTTGGACTGGCCACCCAGCTGGTAAACAGAGCTGCTACAGGGATTCAGTTGTATCTGATTTTAAAGATAGAGGGGGCACAATTAATATTTGTGGGGGAAAAAGAGTGGAAACTTTATAAACAATCTATTGAAATGCAAGGAATTAGTAGTGTTCTTCCTTTTTGAGAATATCAGGGAGTTAAATTTCGTCTAAAAAAAGTTTCATGTTCAAATTAATAAAGAAGGGGACGCCTGGGTGGCTCAGTTGGTTGGACGACTGCCTTCGGCTCAGGTCATGATCCTGGAGTCCCGGGATTGAGTCCCGCATCGGGCTCCCAGCTCCACGGGGAGTCTGCTTCTCTCTCTGACCTTCTCCTCGCTCATGCTCTCTCTCACTGTCTCTCTCTCAAATAAATAAATAAAATCTTTAAAAAAAATTAATAAAGAAGACAGGAACACACATCTAACCACGGTCACTGCCCTTTCCACAGCACAAAAATAGAAATGGCTAAATCTTATGCACAAAGGAAAAGTCTCTCCTTCAAGACCTTTCTCCCATATATCTGTATTTATTTATTTATTTATTTATTTTTAAAGATTTTATTTATTTGTCAGAGAGAGAGGGAGAGAGAGCGAGCACAGGCAGACAGAATGGCAGGCAGAGGCAGAGGGAGAAGCAGGCTTCCCGCCGAGCAAGGAGCCCGATGTGGGACTCGATCCCAGGACGCCGGGATCATGACCTGAGCCAAAGGCAGCTGCTCAACCAACTGAGCCACCAAGGTGTCCCCATATATCTGTATTTAAAAGTAATTTTCAAGTGAATAATTATCATGCAATTCAGACAATAATCAATTCATCTTATAGTAAGAAAGATACACATAAATGTGACCACATGGCCACAGGTGAGGTAGGAGAGAAGATTCTGCTCCTTGTTTCCTGTTTTCTTTCTATTTCTCTATTTTATATTGAACTTTTATTATTTTTATAAATAGAAGAAATATAAATATTGGGAATGAAATGCACATCCTTACATACATATTAAATAAAGCTACATAGTCATGGGTCACCAGTCCACACTGTTTTTTTTTTTTTTAAGATTTTATTTATTTATTTGACAGAGAGAGAGCGCGCACGCACAAGTAGGCAGAGAGGCAGACAGAGAGAGTGGGAGGGGGGGAGCAGGCTCCCTGCTGAGCAGAGAGCCCATTGCAGGGCTCGATCCCAGGACCTTGAGATCATGACCTGAGCCAAAGGCAGAGGCTTAACCCACAGAGCCACACAGGTGCCCCCACACTGTTCTAATTAACAAATGGTTGCATAACTTGAAACAAATTCACAGCTTGCCTCAGCCTACAAAGTACAGAATGTTGCTTTGTTGAACAGTCACTGTCTTTCACTGCCTTTGGTTACATGCCTCACTCTACCATCGTAAATACAGTATCAAATTAGCAGGTACATGTTAGCATTAAGCCATTCCTTCTTTTTTATAATATGTTTGTAATTGACATTTATGTAACAGCCATAGGAAAGCTGGTAAAGCCTGAGGCCCAATGGAGAGCATTTATGGCATTTCCTTATGTTCCTTTCATAATTATAATAATTTACGGCCCAGCAGATGGATTAGTGATATTTCATCAGTGCAATAACTACTTTCTCAAATAGCAATTTCAGTTCTCTGTGATATATTTTTAACTATTTTTAAAGGGTAACATCAGCAAGATGGCTGACATCTCACACTATATGACCCCCACGATAATAACCAGTTGCCATCTATCCCATGAACAGAAGTCCTCTCTGGGAGCTGTGGGATCCCACTATGCCAACAGACCTGGGAGGGGTGTCACCCATCCATGTGTCCAGGCAACAGGAATACAGACCTCAACCCCAGCTTGGCCCCTACATGATCCATGAGCCAGCCTCATCCCCTCTCAGTCACCATCCCAAGCCACCTGGAAAACATGGTCTTACACTATCAGCCATGGATGAAAGATACTTTTCCCCCAACAGTATTTCTAGGTAAATATCCAAGTAATTTAATTTCTCCCTATAAATCTCAATGTATGTACCCTCACTGAAAAAAAAAAAAAAAAAAAGGTTGATGGACAAAGGTAGTTATCCTGATTAAATATGACAGTCCCATGAGGACTATCACTGATGCCACAAGACTGTTTGGCCCTTGCGTTTCTATTGTTTGGTCTTAGCACCACACTGGAAGTAACTTAAAACAACAGATTAAAAAGTATTCTGACTGGGAAACCGCTGGATTGCTACACATCTGAAAAATGTTATGTCTGTGGTTTCCTGAAAGTGTCTCAAATCAGAGATTCATCTGTGAATTCTAGATATTCTAGAGATACCACTAACGTATCTCTCAAAGCACAGGCAAGATTAATCGAGGAGACTGAGCTCCAAATCTGCCTTTCTACCTGTTTCACAAATAAAGATTATTGGAACCCATCCACAGTCATTCATTTACGTTATGCCTGTGGCTGCTTTTCATTGTACAATGGCAGGGCTGGGGAGTTACCACACAGAACTCATGACCCCTAAAGCCTGAAATATTTACTGTGTGGCCCTTTACAGAAAAAGCTTGCCCACGCCTGATTTATAACTTAGCTGGGTCCTTTCCACATCCCAGGAATTTATGCTAAGCTAATTTTGTATATACCATCTATTTACTCCTTGTAATAACCTTACAACACATGTCCCATTATAACTTCCCTCATACAGATGAGAAAGGATGAGGTCAACAGAGATTCCCAAATTTGTCCCAACTCCCTCCACAGTAAGGCAGGATTCAAATGCAGGTCCTGTTCACTGAAGCATCACACCAGCAGTTCTCTTTCCCAGGACACTGGTCACCACAGGGAAAGACAAACTACAGAGAATTCATTCAATCACTCTGGGGAAGTAAGAGAAAGGAGAGAGTGAGGTTTGGCTCACCTGCTTCACCCATTAATACAGGAGAGGATAAGACTTCATGTGATAAAGTCGACATATAATCTAAATGCCACGTACAAGTTATAGACAACAGAGTGTCACAACACATCCGATAGAGCTGGCACCAGAGGGAAAGCAAGACTGAAGACACTAAGACTGGGGAGAGTGAGGCAGTGAGAGAAAACCAGAGAAGGAAGCAGAGATGAGGTTCTGCTTCGAAGAGTAAGCCCTCATCACCAGCTCCAACCTGTTCCCCGTCATCCCTGTGTGCCCTGCTAGGCCTTCTGCCCTACAAGGTCCTGAAGATGAGAAAGCACCTTCTCTTTCATTGTTAAAAAATAGAAATAATAAAAGTAAAACAACATTTCCAATCATTAACCTGGAGCGAAGTGATTTTTCATCGGGCACTATTTTCAGTCCAAGTGGACAGCGACTTGCACATGTCCCAAATCCTTTGCAAGGTGGAGCGAGCACCCGGCTGTGCAAGATTCCAGCTTCCTGACCCTTTTTTTCCTCCGCCACTTCTCTGTTCCTCTGCATGTCTCCCTAGCTTGGCCCCTTTACCAGGCCGGGTCTGTGTGTTTGTTTTCTTGAGTGCCACATACTTTTCATGCTTAACATACGTTTTTTGCGGTGTTTTGCACAAGGTGACTGACTATTCTATCTAGGTTTTCTGTAAATTACTGCTTTGTCATTTTTCTTTCTCCCATAACAAAGCTCAGGTTTTGTCAAGATTCTCTTTTCTAAAATAAAATTACTTCAGAACATAAGCTGTGGATTGTTTTTGTTTTTTTTTTTAATCTTTTTCCTATCCCTATCATCATTTTGTTATACAGAATGTTGGGAAAACATGCACGCACACAAGATCCTACGTTAGAAAAAGTCTCTGTTTTGTGGA
Organism: Enhydra lutris kenyoni; assembly: GCF_002288905.1. Classification (NCBI taxonomy): domain Eukaryota; kingdom Metazoa; phylum Chordata; class Mammalia; order Carnivora; family Mustelidae; genus Enhydra; species Enhydra lutris. The sequence goes on along the minus strand of NW_019154096.1, from coordinate 34,308,852 downwards.
ATTTAGCATGTAGCTCTTAAAGACATAAAACTCTGCCCTGGGTACCCGTGGTCAGCATAAGAAACAGGTAGAAGAAATGCATTTTATGGTGTTACAAAGTGCTCTGTGTGTCCAGAGCCCTGTGCTCTGGTGTTGGTGGTGTCCTTTCAGCTCACTGGCTTTGTTTCATGGCTTGTTTTCAGCTACAGAGTTTGGTTCTTCTTTTTAATGAGCAAGTATTTAAAAATCAAGGAATGGCAACTTAAACAACAACAGTGACAACAACAAGGGGTGCCTGAGTGGCTCAGTCAGTTAAATGCCTGCCTTCAGCTCAAGTCCTGGGATCTAGCCCAGTATCTAGCCCCCTGCTCAGCAGGAAGTCTGCTTCTCTCTCCCTCTGCCCCTACCCGCCCCCACCCCCCACACTTAGGCTCACTCTCTCACTCTTGCTCTCTCAATGAATAAAATCTTAAAAAAAAAAAAAAAAAAAAAAGTCTGCATACTGAGAACCTCTTCAAAGATCAGAGAATGGGCCATCCCGCTGTGGCCACAGAAGGGTGGGCTGGGCCTCGGCTGCCTCCTCACAGCATGCAAGGGCGCCCCACCTGGCAGGACTCACGCTGCCTCACCTGCTGGCTCCTAGACCCTTTCGAGCCTTCACTGCCTGCAAAAAAGTGTCATCTAAAATATTTACCAACATGCAGTGTCTAAACAGACACCTACGAGAAAAGGGTTGGAAGCTTATGAGCCTAGCCTGTCTTAACCCTTTAGTTGCTGAACTGTGTGGTAGTCCAGGGGTCCCCAAAGGAGGGGTTACATTAGGAGGTGAGCAGCAGGGAGGAGAGAAGGGCAGGTGTCTTCCAGCTGAAAATCAGTCCTGCCTATATTCCAGTAGAGCTGCATTGACGGGACTCTCAGCATCTCTGGTCCACAGTGGATTTCGCCTCACTTGAGACCTGTAGAAAAAGACCTGCTGATTCTATTCCATTCTGCACCCGCCCTAGGACAACAGAAAACAAGCTACAGATAAGGAAGAATTCAGGAGAGGGACAGAACTGGACTGCGGACAAGGGTGTTTCCACATTGATATCAAAACAATATGTAAAACAGGTCATACAATCCCTGTAGAAACATGTCGTCCACTTACCAAGATGAAATTCCACTAAGAAGCTTTATGAAAACATCAGTTACCTAAATTTCCATATACTCACTACAAGGCTGTTAATATCTTATTCAGAAAGTATTAGGCTCCATCCCTATGCCACACATTTCTATGGAAGAACTTTTGGGGAAACAAAGACAAAAGTCTGGTTAGGTCTCAAAAATACTTACTTCATCTTAATTGATTTTTCTACATCCCAGAAACATAAAAAACTCATATTAGAAATACACGGAAACTCCTCAGAGGCAATAAAGTGCACGATGAAATGTCCAAAATTAACCTCTGGAAATGTAATACAGCAATTCAGTTTTAAATAATAAAATAAAAACAAAGTTAGGGTGGCCCAGCTAATCAATTATATTTGCTTTTTAACTCTCTTACTTATTTCATAACTGTACCAATATAACCAAAGTAATTGGGTAGCTCCTTAATTAGAATCTGGTTCTAAAGTATTAGAACTCACTTGTAGAATTGGTTTCCTGTAAGAGAAAGCCGAACAGCTGTGGAAAGCACCCTACACAGCTCTTGGAGGTCTCAAGCTGTGTTTTAATTACTGTGCTCTGAGGCCCCAGGCTATTATTCCCTGGGGTCAAATTCACCTAGAAAGCACATCTTATGGGGTAGGCTTGGTGCTTTAAAATAATAAAACCTGGGGCCTGCTTTCCTCAGATGCTAAGAAGTCAGCAGGTCTTGAGTCCTTAACCCATCCCACACTCACCCTTGATGGTCTCACTCATTTATATTGTCTCTTGGGCCCCCTACAGCCCAGTGAGGTGAGAGGAGGCCAGAGGTCAAAAAGGATTCAGATGTCCCTGACACTTTGAGTTGGATGAATTCAAAGGAACTTTGGAATCAAAATAGTCAACAACCCCATGATCCAAAATTTCTAAAGGTCTGACTCTGACAGAGGAGGAAACGGGATCACAACACAGTATTATGAGAACTACTGGCCAGAAAAGCTAATAAGGAACCGAACAAAAATGAAAATACTGGAAGAATATGACAATCATGCTAACAGTATGGCAATTCTAAAACTTCATCAAGTTTCTTTTAACATATGTTTCTTTTTAGTGGAAGATATTGTCAGAGGGCTCATTAAAAAAGACAAGTACAGTTGACCTATGAACACCAGGGAGGTTAGGGGCACCAACCCCCCAGTGCAATCCAAAATCCATGTATAACTTTTGACTCCCCACTCAACTACTACCAGCCTACTGTTGACAGAAGTCTTACCAATAACACAAACAGTCAATTAACATATATTCTGTATGTTATATGTATTAAGTATTGTATACTTACAATAAAGTGGGGTAAAGAAAAAATTTTTTAAGAAAACCACAAGAAAAAAATGTACATTTACCATACTGTATTTATCAGGAAAAATGCAAATGAAAGTGGACCCACACTGTTCAAACACATGTTGTTCAAGAGTCGATTGTATGGGCAAAACCAGTTTGGGTGAAAGAGAGAGAAAACTGAGTAAATAACAATAAAGAGTATGCCTACAGTTATAGATTACTCTCTCCCCTCTCCCTACTTTCCTCCTCCACCCGTATCCAAAGCACCAAAATTAACTCCTGTGTACGCGTGTTTGCACACATTAGCAAGGCGTATGGTCAATATTATTACTGGACTGTCCTGTTATCCCCTGAGAAATATAAGAGGAGAGATAACTGAAAACACCATGCAGCTCCCCATAAAGCAGAAGGACCCACACCATCGAGGAAATTCTTATGGCAAATGACTGCTCCCTAGAGCTTAAGGCAGGAAACTTGACTTTACAGGCTGTCACATGAATGGTACGTGTGGTCTGAATTTCAACAATCCATACTTCTCGACCTGCTGAGACCAGTGAATCTCCCATGTGATGCTCACCGGCTCACATACTAGAGGTAATAAATCAGAATTCAGGAGCTGAGACAAACGACACAGAGATCACTCGCACTCTATCTCCAGGATAAAATCCCAGAAACACTAAAGGACATCTGGAGTAAGAAAAACACTAAGATATTGAAAGACGTAATTCTTCATAAACAATCCCAGCCTTTTAGTGGGATAGTAGTAGGATCTAGATATACGTAGTTTCTATAACCATGCTTTACAATTCTTTGCTTCTTCATTCTCTTTGGTAGAAGCAGAACCAAACTTTAAATATTTGCATGGATGTTTAATATTGAAAAAAGTATTTTCCCAAACTGGGTTCTGTCATAAATAGCCTGATACAAGATTTGAGGAGTTTCTGTCGAGATTTGAGGAGTTGAACTCCAACAGCCACTCTAAGCAAATATGATTTTAACATGCTGTCCACACCTCAGTGACAATACACTGGCTAGTCATGTTCGAGTTTTGTATAGTTCATTGACCTTCAAGGTCACCAAACTCTTGCGCCTTAGTCCTGCTGATCTGTTTCGGTGGCCTGTGCCGAGGGGCCGCCACTGAAGAGTATGAAAAAGGTTCCTTTAGATGTGCAGTCAGAAGAGCCACATTCTCATATTCTTCCATGTTTGCTCTAGACATTTCCATTTGACCCACAAAAGACTGCTCTGCTAGCCAATCAAGACCATGTGTACCAAACTATTTCAGCTAGAACTGGCTATAGTACCAGACTTAACAAAGTGATTAGCACATAGCATATATTAAGCTAAGAACAGATCTTTTCGAGATAAAAGTAAAGTGAACACCAAAGAAAAAAAATTCCTATGTGATAAAAGATTAACAATATCAATAATAAAACCACTCAGGGTTTTAATCTGATGCCGAAGGTATCATCTAAGCACCTACGGCTCCCTTTCATGTATGTTACCCATTTGCTTCTCACAGAAATTTTGTGAGAATACATGAACTTTGATATTCCTATTTTACAACCAAGTACTCTGAGGTTCCTTGGATTTAAAGAAAAAGTCAAATATGCTATAAAGGCATGGTAAAATTTATTTCTTGTTGATATATATCAATTGGGGGCAAATATTTTATATTTTCACTCACTTCTGAAGGCTAGCAGTATTTTCCACTCAGACCTAACAAAGATGGTGTTTTACTTTAGCAGTTCCTTGTGGACCAGTGTCTGTGGAAACATCATATCCAGTTGTAGCACATGCACGGAGACAGCCACACCAAGGAGACTGGCTTTACTTCAACAACTGATTTTTTACATAAATGCCTGGCACTGTCAGGGCAATGCAAATGCGGTGAGGACAGCTGCTTCCCTTTGAAGCCATAGTCCATGAGCTATGGAGCGGTAGTCCCATATGCACAACCAAATGAGTTAAATTCAGACAGAGGAGAAAAAGCAGGATGAGAAAGACAGAAATATTACTTCCATAAAAGAATTGAGCTCAATTCCCAAAAAGCAGCAGGAAGGAGAATAAGACCAGTGTTTACGGTACTCCAGGTTGGTCTTAGTGTATTACAATTGCTACCCAATTCAGTCCTTCCAGCAAAACAATTAGAAGCATTATCTATCCCCTCTTTACCCATGAGGAAACAGAAGACCAGAAGTAATTGTTCTGCTTAATGTCACAAATGCCACAGAGATCTTCAGTGGTAGACTCAAGAGTCCCACAGATTATCTGAATCCAGAGTCCAAGTTTTTTTCCTACCTTTATCCTTTCCTTCAACAAAATGATGTGTGTCCATGAGGGAGAGGTGAAGCACTGTTCTCCCAGATTTACTTTTCTCAAAATGACTAATAAAGTTGACTAGTTTCTCTGGAATTTTATTATATATCATGTTTTTACTGATTAGCCCATTCTCCTTTAACTGAAGATTATCCCAGAATAGCTGCTGGTTGTTACAAATACAAGTGAGGCCGCACCAAAGGGGAGGCTGGGAATGAGCATTAGCCAGGAGCCCTGGGTGGCACTGCTCATTACAATGCATGGGTCGCAAATCCTGGGACACGGGAGCATAGGAGACATCGGAAGCAGGTGTCTTCCTGTCCCAAGGGACCAATTCCCATTAGAGCTGCTTCAAAGATCACTTAACATAAGATATGTAGTCCAGAATTGAAACATGGTGTGGAATAGATGAATGCCTGTTTTACATACCTTAAATCAACCACATTGCAGTTTACAAGATAAATTTTTTAAAGGTCCCAAGTGAGTAAGAGCCCAGAAAAACTCTTAAGAGTCAAATTTTGTGAATTTAGCAGAGAATGCTAAAGTATAAAAGGAGAAAGCAATTAATAGTTACTGAATACCCACAGTTTCTAAGTCTGGTGCACATGCTCTTCCGTTTAACCATTACGAGGTATATGTAGTTAACCTATTTATAGAGGCAATGGACTAAGAAGGCCCCAGGACCATCGGACCCCAGATTCCACGTCTTTCCTCTAAATCATGGTGACTCTGGGGGGAAGCAGATGACCCCCCCTTTGACACAAACTGAGTTACCTACCTAGAACAATTACAGCACAACTTAAGACAAGAAACCTGGGCAAATCTAGGCCAGAAGCGCCCGATAGAGGCACACTCCAGCACACACTGACCTGAATCACACATCAGGTAATGGCAGGAAGCACTGAAAAGCAGCACATTTAATCATGCTCCAAGAGACTAATAGCTTTGGCCCACCTTGAGGCTTTCAAACCTGCCCATACATTCTATTCCAGACCTGACACATCAGTAAGTGACAAGTGACATATCGAATTTTCAGTTATTATCCTGGCTCATCCTTATCATTCTCAACTCATGTGCCTTAGTCTTCGCTCCTTGCTTTCAGAGGCCATTGCTCTGGGCCTTGATCCCTGAACCTGCCCTAGGCTTTCTGGTCTTTGCGACCATTTGGGTATCATCCTGCATTTTTGAATGAGTGCCATGTCTAAGTTTCTGTCATTCACAAAATCTTCTTTGGGCACTTTATGGTCTCAAAAAGAGGAACCTTACTCCATGTATCCCTGACTTTGGAACCTTTCGCACCAGGATGGGCCCCAGATCTTCCAAGAGAGATATAATACTTTTGTCATAGAATTTTCTGCTATAAATATCTTCTTCCTAATTGTCTATCATGCTTTATCAAGTTTACTGGCCCTTCCCTGAACTTATCTAAATATTGAATAATAAATACCCAGGAGGACCTTGCTTCTGCACACTCCACTCCAAAGCCTTTGTAACACTGAAATTCATATGTAAAAGGAAGGCAACCAAACACACAGGTTCCCACTATTCTGAATATATATCTATGCCTCATCCTCTCTCTGGGTCCCTGACCATATTCTGAACCCCAGGATTCCTCAGGATCACTTCTGCCTCCCTTATTGGGCCAGAGACTATCCCAGCTGACTACCTGCTATTTCAACCAGTTCTCCTATATTTCTTTGCTTGCTTGCTCGCTACAAAGGTAAACATTAGATAGCAAATTGAATATTGCTGCGTCCAGAAAGATCAACGAATGCAGTCATCAGCAGCATTCACAACTGCTCCCTCCCAGGAACACTAGGCCTGGGTATCCTGCAGCCACCATTTTTTTCAGTATCCCCCAACAACATATTCCCTGGATGAATTAGATAAAGACTATCAGGAAAAGTTAATAAAATGCAAATTCTTGTCCTCACCCTGAAAAAACTGATTCAGAGTGTATATTCCTGGAGCCTGACAGTCTGCTTTTCAAACATGCTCTTTGGGTTTGTTTGTTTGCTTGCCTGCTTGCTTTTAAGCAGCATAGAGCGTGAGGAACTCTGGTAAGGCTAGTAAATGTTAAAAAAGCATCAGCGACCAGGAAATCTCACACAGAAAGGCATGCATATTTGGAAGGGGTGAAAAGGGACAGGCACAATACATCAGTGTAACACCCACTGAACGGCTCACCCGGGGTGTTCATGGGTCTGGCTAGGGTTGTATCTTAGAGGTAAATATTTACTGGCAAAATCAGCTATCCAGCTAATTCTGTTGCTTTATTTCAACAGAAGCTATTCATAATAAAAGTAACTAGATGGAATCCCAGTATTCATGATGATTTGGCAGAATTGTACAGCTTATAAAAACCTAGAATTTCTCTCTGTGTGTGTGTGTGTGCACTGTTTTTATTTTTGCTTTTGTTTTTTAATGTTATGACAAGCCTGGGTGGTCCATACGATAAACTACTTCACAGGAATTAACAGTATTGTAATAGACATGTTGATTCACTATTACAGTCAAAAAATAAAGTCTGTGCTGTGGGGTTTCAAGGGAAAAGATATAATCATCAGGATGTCTACCAAGTGAAACTACCCTTTAGCTTTCTTTCCGTCAAACCCAAGTCCATAGGAAAGCCTGGGTAGCTCAGTCAGTTAAACATCTGCCTTCAGCTCAGGTCATGATCCCAGGTCCTGGGATCCAGCCCTACATCGGGCTCCTTGCTCAGTGGGGAGCCTGCTGTTCCCCTTGCTTGTGCTCTCTCTGACAAATAAATAAATAAAATCTTAGAAAACAATAAAAAATCCACAGCCTGCAGGTACAAAAAGGCAAGTTAAATCAGTCCCATGTGGCAGGAGACCCTGAGAGCATCTCTCTCTCCCCCTGATCTTCAGTGTGCAGATGACAGAAATGAAACAGTCCTTCCACCCAGCATGAAATGATGCCTCGAAAGTGCTTTAGTTCCAATGAGTCTCACAAAAAGCACACTCAGGATGACAGAAATTTTAGAAATTAGTTCCCTGAATTAGTGGAAGAATAGAGAGGAAGTATATGAATTATAAACACAAATTCGATTATGTATTCATATAATCCTATAATTGTAATAATGTCTACCAACAGAAAATTACATGGAGCACTGGGTGTGGTACATAAACAATGAATTTTGGAACACTGAAAAAAAATTAAATTAATTTTTTTAAAAAATTTCAGTCTGTTTTTATTCTCCATGCTTCCTTCTAGTAAATATCACTTTTCAGGACAATTGTTTTTGCTCTTTTCTTGGAAAGACAGAAATGTCCTTCAACTTTTCCTCAAAATTACTTACTATACATATAAGTGTGTATAGCATGTGTGTGTACACACATACACATATACACACATATGTATGTACATCTACATGGAATATATGCATACACACACATATATGGATGTGGGTATATATATACATGATTATGCGGGGACAGATATTTCTAGATAATGAAGTAGTCAAAGTAATTGTAGAACTGACAAGCATTCATTTATGCACAAAGAAAACAAACCTAAGCAGGCTAACACACTATCTAGCGCTCTGTATTTTAAGTTCTCTTTAAACTACTCTTATGGAAACATTATCATAGGAAATTGTGCCCCATTTGATGTCTGGTGTGAAATCTGGTGTCAAGAGACAAATTGGCACTGTTTTATTTCTGCTGAGACTAGAAGTCATAAATTATTCTTGCGTTTTAATTTTTAGAGTATAACTTAATGTAATAAATTAATTAGTAAAATGCCACTGTCAAAACTGCATCAGCAAATTTGTCCAAGTTTCAACAAATTGATAGTCTGAAGAGTAAACTCTTTAGTACTTTGCCTCATGCATATAATTATCGATCGAGAAGCCACTATCAAACGGGACTTCTGCTGTAGAAATGCTTAGAGAGTTCTCTGGTAGCTAGGAAAACTACAAAATGAGTTTAGATAAAGAATGAGAATTTCTATAGATCTGAAAGGAAGGTCCAGCAAATAAAATAATGAATGAGTGGAGGATTAGAGTTAACTAAGGAATTTGAATCTAAACAGAAATAACAGAGAGTTGACCTTTAAAAAATTAAAACATACAATGGAAATACTTTTATCAATTCTACACACAAGCACTGATCTGTCAGCCTGAGGAGCATGTTTCTTATTAGTTTATCCAAAGGCACTGAACTATGCTATAAAACTTGGCAGGAAAATAGTGCACGCAATTCCTGATTTAGGTGTTGAGTCATATTTGGACAAAAACTCCAAATCTTTTATAGTTTATTTTTTTATATATTTTATTTATTTATTTGAGAGAGAGGCAGTGAGAGAGAGCATGAGCGAAGAGAAGGTCAGAGGGAGAATCAGACTCCCCGCAGAGCTGGGAGCCCGATGCGGGACTCGATCCCAGGACTCCGGGATCATGACCCGAGCCGAAAGCAGTTGTCCAACCAACTGAGCCACCCAGGTATCCCAAAAAACTCCAAATCTTATTAAAGCACAAATGGTAGATAAAATCCTGCTGAATGTGGAAACCATTCAGAGACTAACTCTTCAATCTGGTGATCTATCCACTTGTAAATATTTAAAATATTGTTGTGGGGCGCCTAAGTGGCTCAGTAGGTTAAGCATCTGGAGGATTCCTGTTGATTTCAGCTCAGGTCATGAAGTCAGGGCTGTGAGATCGAGCCCTATGTGGATCAATGCAATCAGCAGGGAAGAGCTTCCTTCTCTCTCTCTCTCTCCCCAACCCCCCCTCAAATAAACAAATCTTTTTTTTTAAATAAAGTAAAACTTTATTTATATACTATAAATAATCCCTCTCCCGCTCCCCTCCCACTCAAGTAAAAAAATCTTTTTTTTTTTTTAAATAAAGTAAAATATTGTTCTGATGGTCACACACTGCCTTAATGTTTGCCTTCTAATATGAAGGTTTCTAAACTTCATATTAGAAGGATGAAGCAAGTAATGAATTTCTTTTTTGGATATGTTTGAGTACAGTATTTTCCCTATTTTCCAATAAATGGAATCTTCAGGAGAAAAAATACATACATAACATCTTTTGTGTGTGTGCACGCACTAGTCACTTTGGCTCAGAGTTAGTCCCATCCAGCATGTGATTTCGGAGTGCTATTAGCATAGTTATTCTCTCTCTAAAAACTTCAACAGTAGTGTGACTGTCATAATATTGAGAAAGCTTGATGCCTCCAATAGTAATACAGTTTACAGCCAGGACAATCGGGGTGTAACAGTAAACTTTATTAATAAGCTCCTTGTGTCTAGTCAGTTCAGCACAATTAAAGCAACAAATACTAGCCCAGTCTTAGCATTCTAATGTCACCAGTTACATCAAGTACAAGGAAATTAGAATCTCTCATGTGATATAATGTCATTAAGCACAAATATATTGAAGCATGATGGTGTCATTTATAAACTTAACTGCTCTACATTTTCCATGTTGGCTCAGTAAATTAATGACCTCGATGCATCTTAAATGCAAATTAATCACCAGAAACAGAAAGGTATTGCTGAAACTGCAGTTATGTACAGAATGACCATTTTGCTCAATGAGGAACCATATTTCAGAGGCTTGCTAATTAGCAGCAGTGTCTGCAACACAACATCACTGCTTTCCTAAGCAGAAAACATCCAGAGTTACCAGGAAACAAGATTTTCACCTCACCCTGGATTTCCTGATACAGAGTTCATATTTACAACTATGTTTTAGATCCGCAATAGAGTAGGCTACTGTCTGTGGCATCATTTGGGAACAATGGGGGCTGGGCCAAGGAGATTGTAGCAAATGGGCTTATCTGCTTTAAGACGAAGGAATACCTCCTTATAAGTGGACCAGAATAATAAGACAGCGTGGTAACTGAATGTTTAAATTGGTTAGTAATTCCTTCTTTCATACTGAATGTGTCCTGCACCTTTGGACATTTTGCATTTTTTTTTAAGTTTTCTTTCTTAGGGAAAAAAAATTCCAAAAAAGTATAGGAAAGGGGGCAAGCAAATAAACAACAACAACAACAACACACACACACACACACACACACACACACACACATTTAACTGCACACACACAAAAAAATGATGTGGTTAAAGGAAAATTCTAGATAATTGACTTCTGTTTGTGAGACAGTACAGAAAATTGTACATTATCAATGATAGAGGTCAATGAAAACTGATTTTTAAAACACAGAAGACAGAAAGCTGATTAGAGTCATGTTCATTCTGAAGTGATTAGAGTCCACATTTGAAATTTTGACTGGTTTTATTCAAGTTAAGAATAGGGATTGTTGGGACGCCTGGGTGTCTCAGTTGGTTAGGCGGCTGCCTTCGGCTCTGGTCATGATCCCAGCATCCTGGGATCGGGTCCTGCATCAGGCTCTCTGCTCAGCAGGGAGCCTGCTTCTCCCTCTGCCTCTGCCTGCCTCTCTGTCTGCCTGTTCTCACTCTCTCTGGCGAATAAACAAATAAAATCTTAAAAAAAAAAAAAAGAATAGGGATTGTTCTGAGTCAGATGGAGAAATCACAGAATAAGGTGGGTATCTGCTAACCTAAACCCATTAGGCTGTGAACCTTCTCTAGTCAGTCTGAGATCTGTGCCTTTGCATCCTGTGTGAACGGTGCCCGGCACAACCCCCAGCCCAGCGTGGTTGCCCCATCAATGCCTGCGGCTCCGGTCTTCTGGATTCCAGGACCTAAGTCATTTTTTGGCACAAATGATCCAGAAACAGGACATGAATTCTGTTATTGCAATCTCACTAATGGCCATTTTCTCCGATCACTTGGTTCTAAGGGGCAATAATCTGAACCGTTTATTAATGTGTCTAAATAATTGATCAGACAGGCCACCAACCAGTCATTTCTGAAAGCAGCGCTAGGATTGCACCAATGCCAGCACAAACCGATTTATTCATCATGATACTTGCTCACATATAGATACGTACTAGCTGGAGCTACATTTAAGTTTAAAATCAGTTAAAATAATCCAAAGTGGAAGGCAGTTTTATTTCTTACGTTTGGTTAAAACTCTGACACTAGGTGCTAAGCGTGAATTCAAAAACCACATTTTTATCATGTCAAAACATAAAGGCTCAGAGCAGCCTGTGGGTCCTAAGAGCCCAATCCTGACTGGGAATCTCAAGCATCTTATCTACCACCCCCCTTTCTTCTACACGGCTTTACCTACTGATGTGTAATGAATGATTTCACAAGGACTGAAATTCAAAATCTATAGTGGACTTAAGGAACCAAGATGAAGGGTGTTCCAAGACTAACTTTAAGCCTACCACACACAGGATAAACAATCAGAGGTATCACTGGAAATGACAGATAAAACAAACCCTACGACAATGCAGTATCTGGCTTTGCAGGAATACGGTGCATTGAGAAAGTTATGTCAAATTTTTCGAGTAATGAAATCCCAAGCAAATTAAGATGACAGCATATGCCTGGTGTGCTTTTAGTGTCGACATGCTTGTTAATGGCTGAATTTTTCCAGCCCCTGATTGTAAACTCTAGGCAGAAAGGCTAATCTGTTTATTCACATTCCTTGTAGGAATTCACTGTGGAAATTGGACATTTAAATAAGTTCTTAGAAAGGTTTCTGAGTACGTTTTGAGTCAGAGGCATATCAGCTATTTTTAATCAACAACCCATTACTCAAAGGTTATCAAAAACCTCTGAAAGGTCAAGGTAAAGCATATTTAATGTTCTGTACAAATGTGTTCGAGGTAGAACGGAAGACCTAAATCCTTCGTTTATTCCACAACAAATGCAAAAGGCATTTCCTTGTCATAATCTAACTCAGAAATGGTCTTCTGTTGTACATGGGAGGAACTGACTGGGAAGGGGCACAGAAAGGCAAAGTTTTAATATAAGTTTAATATGTCATCTTCTGACAACTACTGAGAAGCATCTCCATCAGATTCATGCCATCAATCGAGTTTTTAAGAACACATTTTTAAGCTGAGATCTATAAGACATGCTTAGCCATTTATGATGGAGTTCTTAGAAAAAAAATGAAATAGCACTAAAATATTAATAATGATCAATAAAGGAAATAAATGCAATGCCATTATGCACATACCCTTAAATGATGGTGCATTATTAATAAGGATGATTGTCTGGAACTGGATACATCCCATTGCAGTACACATTTATATACTGTAGAGAAGGAAGGTCACTGACTAGTGAGTACACCTGAACACAAGTCCAGCTCTGCTGTTCACTAACATCTGTGACCTTAGACAATGCACTTTCCATTGGTGGACTTTGATCTCCCCATCTATAAATTCCCAACAGTTGAACCGATTGTTGAGGCTTTATCCTTGAGCTTTGAGAAGGAAGCACTTAAACTACCCAAGATCAAGGGGACAGAGCCTTTGTCCTTTCTTCTACTTGCTCTGGAGTTCAGCCTCCAAGCACCAAACATGGGAGGAGAGGAGCAAGTACTGAGCAGAGTGAGGGTGCCCGGCTGTGTCTCTGGAGAGCCTGTTTTCTGAACGGTCCTCATTGGTGGCTCTGCTAAGAGTACCAGCTGGGCAGTGCATTCTGGGCGAGGTTGAGACTCTAGGAAAGGTCTGTTTTTGCAACATGTTCTGGCATCAACTAAAGAGGAAGAAAGGATGCCACTCACCCCTTCCACCCAGATTTGCTGTGCCAATTTACAAGCATGTCCCCAAAATCCTTATGTCCAAAGTGTTATCTGAGTCTTAATATCACATTTCTGGCTATACCGTGAGAGTCTGAGAACAGAGCTTGTACCTGTAGGGAGAGCACAGGTAGGAGTGATGGATGTTATGAAATTTTCAGGAGAATAAGAGGCTGAGGATTTTACCAGAGTACAAAAAGGCAGCTCGGTATGCTGTGGACCCTAAGTCACAGTTCTACTTATTTTGCCCACTAGAAATTATAAATTTTCACCTAGAGAAGTCAACCAACAAACAAACCAATTAAAAAAAAAAAAAAAAACTAAAACCAAAAATACTAAGTGTGCCCTCTGAAGGAATGATTCTGCTCAGGGGTTCAAGTATTTGAGGTCTATCTGCATCCACCTTCCGACCCTGGCTCCTGGGCTTTCTGATCTTGTGCATCTCGCTGAACAACGAGAGCAGGGACCCGCAGCTAGCCTCTGCATGGAGCTGAAGCCACATGGCCCACAATCCTTTCCCAAGGGTTAGGGCCATGTTGTGCAGACTTTAAGACGGCTCACTTTTGTACAGGGTTTGAAGAGAAATTCCAAAAACCTTTCCCACCACAGTAGTGACAAGGCAAGATCCGAATGTTCACTCAAATTTTGACAACACTTTTACAGAGGAAGACTGAAGCAAGGCCTTGACTCTGCCTCGACACATGACCAGGATTCTCTTCTGCATGGCCAGCTGCGGACTCCAGCCTACGCTTGTGTGAATTTAGCAAGATAAGGCCCTCCTTTCCTGATGGTACCATAACGCTTACAGTAACATCTAAGACTGGCAGTGAACCCACGTGTATATTATCCCATTAAATATTCCTGGACTCCCACTAAGTGAACTGGATAAATGCCATTCCCTCCTTTAAACAGAAGAAACATGAAAGTGCAGGGGGATTAAAATGTCCATTCAATGAGGCAGCCACAGCAGATTTATTCCTTAGTCTTTCTGACTTCAAAGAATGTTTATGTTGACTGCCATAATGGAGCAAAGAATAAAGCACCTTAGTCAGACTAGATACAATATTAATTTAAATTAATACTCTGCATACTCTCTGTGTCTTGTCGTCCAAAGCTTGACTTTCTGGCTGGGATGTTCCCTGGACAGAAGATCCCTATGGTAGCCTGATTTCTAACTACCCAGCTTTTGTTTTATGTTGCGTACTCTACGAAATGCAACCTCTGACCTTAAAGCTACTGTCATGTAGCTTCTACATGTTTGTGGAAGAAACTGTATTTACTCACTGTATGTGTAGTATAGGGGATACCATTTATTTGTTAAAGTAAGTCGAATTTATTTTCTTGAGTGGTAATGTCTATGACAGCATTATCAACATTTAATTCACTATCTAAGACTTCACTACCTTAGTTATGTAAGTCTACATCTTCATGAGTGGCATAAATTCTCTTTCCAGTGAAAAAATATTATGTTCAGGTGGGTATCACCCCAGTGTGCCTGAGACCAACCTGTTTTAAGGCTGTAGTCTTGGAATAATTATTAGTGGCAGCCCCTTCTACTCAGGTGTCCTTGTTTGGAAAATAAATTTTATGGCAACCATAATTAAGATCTTTCATATTGTCTTTTTCCCTACAGTCCTTTTGAGAAAAGTAATCTTGTAATCCTAGGAGAGTCATTTCTAAACAAAACAAAACAAAACAAAACAAAACAAAAAAAAAACTTTTTTCTTCCACGGGGGCTACAGAGCATGCTTGAAGTCCAGAGAGACCTGGCAATGAGTTGGCCTAAATTAGTTGTAATAAAGACAAACAAAAGTGCATGTCCTGACAAAATTCAGAATATATAAATATGCAAACCTTATTGTGTCAAGGGAGAAGAATGAGCACCACATGTGTTCGTAAGCGAGTGATTAGGGGGCAAGGGAACAGGAGCTATTTGAGGAGGGAATATAGTCAGTCTGACTGCAGACACACCTAGTTGAGTTCAATAATTTGAATAACAGAGATGGATAAATGGATCTGGAGCGCATAAAAGAAGTCTAGAACAAAATATGCATCTGGAGTTATGAACATATCAGTGGTACTTGAGGCCATGTAAACAACTAAATTGGTAACAGGAGTGAACAACAGGGAGAGAAGAGGAAACAGGACCAAGCTCTAAATAGTCTCAATCTTTAAATGCTTAGGGCAGAAGTCATCACAGGAAATTAACAAAAAACTGCCAGAGCTAGGAGGAAAACCGAGAAAGTGGTATCAAGGGAAGAAAACTGTTTTAGGAAGGAAGAGTCATCTTTTGCTTAAGATCTGAAGTGACATCAAATAAAATGACACTTAAAACGTCTACAATTCTCAACACAATATAGTAATCCAGAGCAGACCCTGAAATAGAACAAGGATATATTAGAACTGGTGAAATCCAGGTGAAGTCTGTAATTTAGTTAACAGTACTCTAATGATGTTATAAGTGGATTGTTGGTAAGTGGACCAGGGTTGTGTATGATGGGAACATTAAGGGAATCAGGGAGAAGGGTATACAAGACAGTTTTGTATTATCTTTGCAAATCATCTGTAAATGTAAAATTATTTCAAATAAGAAGTTTAAACTATTCAGTGATGGAAGGGTAGGGATGAATGACATTAGCACATCTTAATAAATAATCATTTATGTAGGGATGTCTGGGTGGCTCAGTTGTTAAGCATCCACCTTTGGCTCAGGTCATGATTCCAGGGTGCTGGGATGGAGCCCCACATCGGGAATCTCTGCTCAGCAGGGAATGTGCTCCTCCCTCTCCCACTCCCCCTGCTTGTAGTCTCTCTCTGTCTCTCTTTCTCTGTCAAACAAGTAAATCTTTTAAAAAATCACTTATGTAGAAGACTTCTGAACTCAAACTGTACAATTTTTTTTTTTTAAATCTAGAAACGCAGAAAAAAAGCTAGACAGCTGGAGAAGAATATGGGGTCTAAGATGGGTTTTAGTTATTTGTTTTAACTGGTCAAACTGATCAAGAAGAGAGGGAGTGCTCAAAGATCCAAGTGTCAAAGGGAGTGTTATAATTTCTGGGAAGGTAAGGGAAAAAAAGGGAGGGGGGGTATCTAGAACTTGGTGGGATAAAAAGACTAAAAAAGAAAGATCTAAGCAAGGGAAAATCATTCTTTTTTTTTTTTAAAGATTTTATTTATTTGACAGAGAGAGATCACAAGTAGGCAGAGAGCCAGGCAGAGACAGAGAGAGCAGGCTCAGAGCCTACTAAGCAGAGAGCCTGATGTGGGGCTCGATCTCAGGACCCCGAGATCATGACCTGAGCCAAAGGCAGAGGCTTAACCCACTGAGCCACCCAGGCACACCTCTTTTTTTAATTATAAAAATTTTATATATATATATATATATATAATGTCAAAGAGAAAAGGCAGGGACAGGGATGGGTCGGTCAGTGGAGGTGCTTTTTGGGCTAATTATCTAGATATCACGGGTTGTCGAGGGAACACCTATCTGACAGCTTCTACAAATTATATCCTTACAGAGAAGATAGATTAGAGGTACTTATCATTTTTTGAAAGGACTTTAGCAGAACATAAATAATGTTAAATGTAAAGCCATGATTTGTGTTAGTTAAATTAGGTCTACTTAAAATTAGAGTAGATGTTATTTCAGGTTTGCAGATCGTTGACTTAAAAAAATGTGGTTGGAATATAATCAACAGCAGTTTCGTGGAAATCATTTAATCTCAGAGCCATACATAAAGTCTACCTTAGAAAACTAATTTTGAAAGGCAGTGCACACATGGGCGCACACGCGTGCACACACACTCACACATCCTCGCACACCTGCACAACCAAATACGCAGACGTTGCTTAAATACATGGCAAGAGAGAAGCCTCTGGCATGTAAATGACAATGATGGCAGTAAAGGACATTTCAATTGTCTCATAAGCCCCTGGTAAAATTTCTTTCATCTTTGTCAGATTATTAACTAAATAAAAGAAGGCGGTTTGACAGCAAAAGGGTAAGATCAAGTAAAAGGGTAATGAATACTGAGAATATGAGGGAGTCAGTAAGCATGGCATAGTTCAACATGACAAGAAAAATATTGCATTTTGATGTCATTTCTGAGTAAAATGTATTTGTCAAATGGGGAAGATGATTGGTCTGTTGAGAAGCTAAAAATCAGACCATTATTGTATGATACAATGTTTTGCTGTGTCAAGTAAATCATCTATGATGAGTGGCACAAGACTGAAAAGAAGCAATAGATTATACCCCATCTTTTTTGCCTTAGAAAACACTGACTTGACATCCAAAATGGTTAAACATTTCTATCCATCCTAATTAGGGTGGGAACTATAAATTCTTTGGGAACTTCATGTGTGCCAGGCAAGGATTACATGTGGATTTCCACATATTACATCCAACCTTGTTTAAGTCAATCATCTCAACACCCCTCTTATCCCATTTCACGTCTGTGGATGTAGAAGCCCGAAGTGTTTAAGTCTCTTAACCAAGATGGTAGATTCCAAACTCCACTCATCACTTCAAAACCCAACTCTCTGGAGCCCTGTCTTGTCCAGACTATTATCTGAAACAGGTAATTGAGATGAATGAAGGGATGGATGGATGGATAGATACCAAAAACAGTATCTAAGTATTTCAACTGAGGGCCCAGGAAAAATCTTTCCTTGACACCCAATTAATATACAAAATCAAAGTGCTACAAAGGTGGACAGTTCTGAGTACCAGATGTCAAAACTGGTTTACCCTGTGAATGCAGGTAGTTCTAGAGATCAAAACAAGGAAAAACCTAGTGCTGACTGCTGCTTTTCAGTCCATAAAACCAGATGTTCTGACAACATGCCAGACCATTTACATCAGGAGTTTTGGGAATAGGACCCATGCATCCATAATTTCCAAAGCTCCCAGATGACTTCATTGTGTAGCCAAGATTAAGAGCTACTATTCTCAAATCCAAGGGCCTACACTTGGTAGATTTAGACTTGCCTCAGAAACTAATGGGACTAGCAGATGAAAGAACAGAAAGCTGAATGAACGAAAATCTTAAATTCTAGTTTTAGGGTCTCCTACTCTTCCAGGAAGGTCACTTGAGGACAAAAGTAAGGAACACAGAAGCAGTAGAGGAAGAGGATGCTGGTACCCACCACTGGCAGGATAATCAGTCTGATGGTGAAGAGTCAGGTCTGGTTGACTGACCAATAAAGAGGTGCTCACAAGGAAAGTAAGGTGAGCTGAAGAAAGGCAGGCTCTGTACTTTCACCAAAAGCATGAAATTCCAGGCTGGTCCCTGGTACCTAGAGCAGGAACAGTGATGGGGTTAAACAAAACTGAGTAGTAGGGGCAAGGCATTCACTTTTGTAGAAGAAATGAATGTCTTTGGAGTTCAGGGCAATGAAACAAATGTTGATGCTTATATTGTTGGCATTCTAAATATTATAATTACCTCCAAATATTTCTAATAATGTGTCTTTTAATTAATTGCCGACTCATGTTTATATGTAAAAGGTACCACACTAGGTGTTCTGCATATACTGCTTATTCAGTCCTAGAGTAACTCCATACAGGAGGAGACAGAAGCTCATGAACACCCAAGGTAAACAACTGGTGCCAGGATTTGAACCCAGTTCCATGTGACTCCATTTTACCAGTTCTCCACTTTGGATTCTTGGGTGTTTCTTCACCTTCAAGGTAATCGTCGGCCCAGGTCCTCATCTATTCTAGAGAAATCTTAAATGGTAACCCAGAGTGGATTTGGGATATGCATTCAAAACAGAGAAAGACCGAGAGAAGTCATAATGGCAGAGGGTACTGCATTGGAGAAAGAAGTTACTTTTGGAGTCAGAGAAATGTGTTTGCCTCTCAGGGAATGAATGAGAGTGTGAGAACTCATGGAGAGGGTGGAAAAAGACACATGGGCTGCATGGCAAGCTCCCTTCCTGTAAAGTCATCCTCCATGCTGGACATGGCCAGATGTCCTCTTCTCTCCCCCAGGTCAGCACACCTGGATTGGAAAGGCAACAGGGATGCAGTGAAGACAGTGTCCAGGAATAATAATCATAGAAGTGGCTGGAGAAGCAAGCCATTGGCTGTAGCTGCCCTTGTGACGTGTCACCTGTACACCTGAAGTGGGTGAGAAAAAGGTAAGAAGCTCAACCTTCATTACTGAGAGAAAGACAGGGAAACAAAGTGAGCATCACACGGCACAAAGGCCAAGTCTGACCAAGTGTCTGAGAAGGGAAAACTAATGAGCAAAAACACACTAACAAATTGGCCCTGAGTCGTGCTAACTCACATGTCTCTGCCATAAGCAAAAGCAAGCAAAGCAAACACTATGCAAGAAGCAAACTCCAAATGCCAAAGGGGAAGAAAACTCAACTTAATTGGTCTAAAAGATGGTTATTTCTGACTGCCATGAAGAAAATCAATGTCATACCTGCAGGAGAAGCTTGGTGTAATAAACCACAAAGGACCAAGGTTCTTTTAAAATAGTAACCAATTATTATTAAACTTACTAGTGACAGCAGAGCACACACTCCATGTCAGGCACTATTCTAAATACATGTGCTCATTTTTTTTTTTAGATTTTATTTATGTACTTATTTGGGAGAGAGAGAAAGAGAGAGAGAATGCGAGTGTGTGTGCACGAACAGGGGCGAAGGGCAGAGGGCGAGAGAGAATCTCCAGCAGATGCCCCCCCAAGCCAAGAACCCCATGTGGGGCTCGATCTCAGGACACAGAGATCATGACCTGAGTCAAAACCAAGAAATGGATGCTCAACTGACCGAGTCAGTCTCGCACCCCTAGACGCATTCATTTATTGAATTCTCACAACTATTCAAGAGGCCATGCTACCTCATTTTACAAATAAGATAAATAGATAACTTACAGAAAACAGCGTAAATAGATAACTTACAGTCAAACATCTAGCTGGTAAGAGTTCAGGAATGAAAACTTCGGGCAGTTTGTTTCTAGGGTCCAAGATTTGTCCACCATATTCTATTATCTCCATGATGCAATTCTATTCAATAAACATGTATTAAGTGTTTATTATATAATGTGCTTGCAGGAGGTCCAGAGGAATGAAACACATGTGTCGTATTCCTGCCACGGGAGTTTATGGAATGGCCAGATAAAATCAGCCCAAACACTCAAGGGACTATAACCTGCAATATAAAGTCCATATAACACAACACGCCATTTTTTTTTTTCCTACTACTAGAGGACGTACAAATACGACAAGGGAAGCTGGTGTGTGCTGGGAAGCAAATAAGAACAGACACCTCACCCCTCCCCTGACTCTGTAGAAAGTGCTTCACATAAAGCACATCTCTGAATCTTCTCCCTAAGGGAACTACGTCCCCCAAGTTTAGAACTGAAGAAACCCCGACACTAAGTAGCTTGTGGTGGACTCACCGGTACGGTCGCAGAACCATTACGCGCCCCTCGGTCTTACTGCAAAACCCCATGCCCTTCCCTACTCTCATGCACCTCCCATGGCAATTTCTGGGAGGTTTGGGATATGAGATAGATGTCAGAAGGTAAGTATGAGTGTCATGGGGAGCAAGTGAGGGACAAGAAGAACGTCCTGCAGCCAAACTGAGCCATGGTAGTGGAATCTAGGCTTTACTGGCAGGACAAAGAACAGATGGTTCCGTGTCCCTGAACCATGGGGCACGGGCAAGTTTCTTTCTTTCTCTTTTTTTTGCAGAGCCACTGAAACAATGAAGACAAATGTTCCTGAATGGCAGTGGGGATGCCATAGGTGTTTCTGCACAGATTCTGATCCATACTGCCTCACGGCAAGGCAAGGGAAGCTGGCAGCACCCATTACTGCAGTGAGGAAGGGTGAGGAAGAAAGGCAAGGCAGAGGGACCGGATGGGAGGCTTGTGCAGGAATACAGGCAGGCAGGCAGGAAGGAGCCTCGCTGTAGGGAAGGGGAAGAGCAGCTGGAAGCACATGGCTGCCTCTTGGCAACTGACTCCAAGGCACTCTATATGAGCACACGAAGTACACAGACATGTCAATCAAACCTCCATACATCTGGATGAGCAGCTGGACATCCTGACCTGCTTTTGTGTAATTTGCTCCCACAGAAGGGTTATTCCATTCGGGCTGCTAAAGGTGATACTTCTAGTTAGTACATCTGAAATATCCCTTAATGCCTTCTTTAAACATAAATGTAAAGAGGCAAATTTAATATCTAATGTGACTTACATAATTCTCTGAGTGAAGAGGAAAACAGAAGCTGAGAAGACATCATGCATTGCATAATGCATGCAACTTCAGGGCTCTCTTAAGGATCCCGGGTTTTTGTGACTCATATGGTATCCTTGAACTTATTTAAAGATGTTTTTCCTTTTTGTAAAACGTAGACTAAATATTACTATCAATTTTAAGTAGCTTAAAACTTTTAAATAAATTCATAAATTTCAAGCAAATCCAGAAAAAGAAACCACTTTCATTGGTCTCCCATTGTTAGGAGGCTGCCGTTTCTTTCCATCGCTATCTATGTGGTTGGAATGGACATGAGTGTATATATAGCATTTTCACTGGGTCACCTACTGGAGAAGAAATGGTTTGGACTTTTTGGGGAGGAGCTGTTCCATATGTATCCCTGCTTCTTGAACAAGTTAATTAATTTTAGGCAAAAGTTATTTTCCAAAAAAACATCATAATCCATCTTTCTTTAAAATAATATTTCCACTGAGGCTCCTGGGTGGCTCAATCAATTAAACATCTGCCTCTGGCTCAGGTCATGATCCCAGGGTCCTGGGCTCATGCCCCACATGGGGCTCCGTGCTCAGCAGGAAGCCTGTTTCTCTCTCTTCCTCTGACCCTCCCCCCTGCTTATGCACTCTCTCTCTCTTTCTCAAATAAATAAAAAATAAATAAAATCTTTTAAAAAATATTTCCATTTCATTAAATTTACTCATTTACTTTAGGAAACAATTATGTCATCTTCCCTTACAATGTGATCTTCGTGTTTCAAGGTGGGTACAGCTGAGGTCGAGCTCTTGACGAGCAGCCCCCAGTTCGTTCACCATCACCCTCAATCCACAACTGCATCACTTCTATTCAAGGGCCATAGAAAGGAAGAAGAGAGATGCTCCTGTTTCTAGAAGGTCACCTAAAATGCTGAAAACACTGGTGACACCCTATCTCAGCGCGGTACCACTTTATCAATATGCTAAGAGAGCTGGGAACCTGCAAGTGGTTGGTTTGGGGGGCGGTCAGGGATCATTTGGCAACAATCTTACAAGTTTAGGACAAAGTTTAGGTAGTGGCTTTCAGGCAGTTAAGTAGTCAAGAGCACTAACTCTCTAGGGCCAGAAAGGCCCAGCTCCAAGTTCCCCTCTCATCACCTTTTGACTGTGAAACTGGCAAATTACTCATATCTTTTATGCCTTGGTTTCTTCACCTGTAGCAGGAGGATAATGACGCCTATCTAACATGGTTACTGTGTAGATTAAATAGGCAAGCTAAATAAAACCATCCATCCTTTTCAGAGGCTATGTGCAACTTTGTGTAAGGCCCATAAAAAACTCTGAGAATATGGATGGGTGGATGGACAGATGGATGGACGGATGGACAGACAGATGGAAAGACAGATAGGTGGAGATAATGTCAACAAACACACAATTTGCCTTTCAGCTACAGAATAAGTTGAGAACTCTGCCTAATGTCCAAGCTGAGTCTGCACATGTGGTCTACCAGAAAGGGTGGCTTGTTTGAAGGACCAACCATTGCACAACTGTGGGTCCAGAGATGATCTGTCTGTGGGATTCCATAACTGTGGAGGAAAAACTCATTAAAAGTCACTCATCTGTTTGTATTCTTTAACACATTTTCATAGGCTATGACACCTTTTTTTTTTTTGGTTAACTTTCCATGCCTACTGCAAAGAAAAAAAAATCATTTTTCTATTTTCAGCATTAAAAGTACACATGATTCCTCCCCCCCGCCCCAAAAGAAAGATAAAAAGGAGAAAGCAAGAGAGAAAATTCAGAGAAAACAAGGTCATACAGTCTCTCACTTTTCTTTTTACATCCTAAAGATAAATGTTCAGGTCTGGGAAAAGGCTGGCTCTCTCCTTTTCTTAACTGGGCTAAAATAAATGTTTAAATAGTTCCATTTCAAACCTGTGGCTGCATTTCTCACAGTATTAAAAAAGAAAAAGATCCACAGTCATTTTCAGTCCAAACCCAATTCTAAATAAAGCTTTTCATCTTTTCTTGACTCTGATTCCCAATTTAACACGATCTCACCTCTCTTACTTATCCAAAAATCACTTTTCTGGCAACTCTGACTATTCTTAACAGACTTATGAATCAGAGAAGAAAAAAGAAGTCCCCTGGATGGCTAAGGCACAGCCTAAAAATACATGGGCACCGAAAAGCTCAGATAGACTTTTTAGCTTTTCAAAAAATAAGTCCTTACTAAAAGCCTAATCATGGCGGCCTGACATTTATTACAATCAACTGGGCTGTTCTGGTTTTACAGCTACTGGGCAAGTAGATGGAGCAAATCCCCAGACAGTGGCAGGGAGTCAGGAAGTGAGAATTAGGAGCTTCCTAAGTTCCCGTGGCAATGATTACAAAGAGCGTGCATGCCGCAGTCTGTCGAGGCTACTGGCTTTCTTCTCACACTTTATGGGCACCCAGTCATTTCATCTCTACGACCCCATTTTTGACAGCTGAGGAAATACAGGAACTGGACGATCGAGTGATCAAGTAATAGAACTGAGACCTGAACACAGGAGGCGTGGCTTCAGGTGACAATGAGAGACTCAAGTTACACACATGCATGGTGCACACATGCAGAGGAAGGAGCTGAAATTCAGTAGCTCGGGGTCATCCAGGAGAGGGGAGTCCTAGGGATGGCTGCAAACCCCTACCGGTTTCAGGAGCTTTTGCAGGCTCTAGGCTCTGCCAGCTGTGCTTTCCCGGAGCTTCAACACAGGACCCTCTGGGAAATACCACCCCCATCAGGTCCTGCCAGGTAAGAAGAGAGGAGTGTCCCACAAGCAGCTCCTCCTTGGTTGGCAGAAAAATGTCATGGTTTGGGGGGAGGAGGTGGAGTTTACCCATGCAACACACGTGCACCCGCGCACGCGCACACACACAGACACACACACACACACACACACACACAGAGTGACTTCCCAGGCTTCATTTCCTCATTCCAGAAATAAATAATTTGGTAAAACTTAAATACATAAAATGAATTTGGTAAGAATTAAATAAAACACAAAAGAAAGCCCTTGGAGAAGGACTGACAAGGAGGGAGTGATGTAAACTGACAGTATGCTCTTTGTCCCTCAATTAGCTTATAGAGAGCTCCTGGGCAGCGGACCCAGTCCCAGGACAGTAAGGATGAGGGGGCTTAGATCCCTGAGCTGACAGAGAGAGGCAGAATAGACAGAGGGACACTCAAAGGATGACGCTCAACAATGAAAGAAAGGAGAGAAGAGAACATGTGGATAACAGAGTACAATGTAGGGAATGATCATTTCTCAAGAGGAGGGGAGAAGTTTCTAAGAGAAACTGGGAGCTATGAGGGACAAAGCTAGGTGGCTGCCCCCCACCCAAGGTAAAAGAGAAGGGAAAGGAATCCCAGATTGGGGGTGGGTATGCAGGAGCTGGGGGTTGTGGAGCTCGGGGGATGGGATCTGACCAAGCCAACAACTCTTTGACTCCGGATCCTGGAAAGGGAGTGGGCTAGATGGAGGTTGTGGAGAAGAAGGCTGCAAGGCAAGCAAGGGCATGAGCTACCGCAGGGCTCCTGTAATGAGAGCAAACCTCCAGGCCACGGGCCTTCTGGAAGAGAAGAGTAATGAAAGCTCAGAACAGTGAGCTGGGAGTAGTGGTGCAATTTATAGGAAGGCAAAAGTCCTCAGCTCATTCTTCTGTGAACGGGGTGGGTAAGGAGGGCACCCCGGGTGAACTGGAGATGCCTCCACATCTGACTTTCCCAGACACCAAGATTCATTTGGGCATCAGGCCATGAGTCATTAAGAAGAGTTATAGGTATATCAAACACTTCTCTTTACAATGGGAAATGATTGTACAATTACAGTCTCTAAGGATCTGCTTCAGAAATATTTGAAAAAGAAAACGCATACTCTTAAATGGGCACACTTTAGGTATTTAAAAATGCACTGGTATGAGATCCTCATCCCCTAATTATGCCCCAAAAAGGTAAATGTCAGTGAACTAACCCTCACTCCAAGGAAAAGCATTTAAAATGGCATATCTGAAAGTGTTCATAGTTTCTAAATTAAATGCAGATACATAGCATTTCCTATTCCTGTAAAATCTAAAAAAAGATGTTTAAGAGCTAAATAGTGCTTTGTTAGCTACTCAGGAAACCAAAGGGCTGTTTAAGAATTAATATCTCAGTTGCCTTTAAATTTTAAACTTGGCTATTAAAGATGCTCTCTTTTCCCCTTTTGGGGGGTTTCTTCTTGTGGTAAATGCATAAAGAGATACTATATATCAAAGCATGAGGGACAAAAATCATCTCTGTTTAACCATTTAAAAGAAGTATGAGGAGGGCATTGTCCTTATTGTTTCATTTCTAGATGTAAAGAATGCAGAGGTTAAACGGTGATGAGTCCTAAAAACGTCTGCTTGTATGAAATCTGATTTACAAGAGTTCATCATTGTAGCCTGGAAAAGGTAGCCAGGTGGGAAAATGCCCTGTTGACTTCAGTCAAAAATGAGAGTTTCCCTGGAGTTGGAGTGGTGGGGAATTCACTGCCTTTCTCTGCAAGGTAGCAGGATAATGAGAATCCCAACCCACCTCCAAGTCAGCATGCACTTGTTTGTGGCAAAGCATCTCGTAAGCGTGTCTGGGCACCTGCCCGCCGAAGCATTTACTGAGCATTCATCCAATATCTGGAGTCCACCCGGCTTGAGGGGGCACCAAGAAATGTCAGAAAAAGATTTCTTGTATAATGAGAGCAAACACCTGGTGGCCACTCTTGAATCTAGTATAAACCCAGTACATGTTCTCATTCCCTTTCAGGGCCTTAACTCCCCTCTGGGCTTGATGGTCTTTTGTGATCCTCTTGGCGCTGGGTTTCTCTGCACCTATCATATTACACCAAATGAACAACCGAGCCCCCTGAGGAAATCAAAGACCTCACTTCCAAGGGAGCTGGAATGACCAGTTCAGGTTAGCCTGAAGGGACAGGATATTTTCCCTCAAACAGGATCCAGAAAACAGGCTGCTGCAAGGCTCAGACGTCTCTTGGTGTGCCTTTCAAATGAGTCACATTAAAAATAGCAGAAAGGTCAAAGTCGGAATTATTGGATTTCTTGGGCTCTTTGATTCAGGTCTCAATCAGGCTTGGTGTCCTTATTTGATTACATAATTTGATTCTGCTACACAATCAAAATGTCACGCTACTGAGAAGCTGTGGTTCTATCTGGAGGGGCCTCGAAGATTTCCTAGCATTCACAGAGCATCCATGAAGAGATATGAGAGGGGAGAAAGCTTGCTTGGAGAAAGGATAAGCCCAGCTTGCCAGCTGAGTGGGTGGGCCTCCCCAGGGGTCGGTGGGACCAGGAGAGGTTGAAGAACAAGCCAGAAGACCACTCCAAGCTTCCAGTAGCTCGTGTATGTGGCAAGTGATGTGTTAAAATGATTGGGCCTTGACTTTGCTATTAAAAGCCCGAGCACAATTAATGAATTGTTCTTTTTCCACAAGAAACTGACCAATTGAGAAGATAATACCTGTCCTCCAGAAAGGTGTTATTTTCAACGATCTCAATTCATGCCAGTTTAGCAAACACATTCTATATATTGTGTGAAGGTGTTCTGCTAGAGGAGGGGAGGCTGATGCTTGGCCCTTTAGAAACCTACACTCCTAGTCACGGCCAACGTTCCAATGACTCATCATGGGAGAAAAGTTTCCAAGGAAAATTTGATTTTTAGGAACAGCCACAAATCAGAGACAAATAAAGCTACAAATACTTGATAACATCTAGCATGGCTCATAACCCTCGATCAGAAGAGATTTCTAAAGAGGGATCACCCAACATCCTG
Organism: Enhydra lutris kenyoni; assembly: GCF_002288905.1. NCBI lineage: Eukaryota > Metazoa > Chordata > Mammalia > Carnivora > Mustelidae > Enhydra > Enhydra lutris. The sequence continues at coordinate 34,281,387 of NW_019154096.1, read as the reverse complement.
GGCAGTTCCAATATGATGAGAAGGTTTGTACTTCTTTCTCCAAAAGTCTTCATGGAAGGAGACACTTTGGCTATATGCTTATGCAAGCGTGTATGTATACGGGTGTGGGTTTAAAAACTCCTCTTTTTCTGTGTGTAGGCACAGCTTCTCTATAAAAGACACTCATAAACTGAAACTCACAGAGGCAGCAAGCACTAAAAATTATTTGACACATTTAGCATGTTGAAGATTTTATTCCATCTCAGATACTTTCCTTATGAGGCAAGTAAGAGATCACTGAGCAAAAGCCAAGTACACATCTAAGGGAAATGAAAAACATTTGTCTACAAAGAAACTTGTACACTAATGTTTAGAGCAGCATTACTCATACCAGCCAAAGGGTAGAAAACCCCCAAATGTCCATTAACTGATGAATAAATACAACAGGGTGTATCCCTACAGTGGAATGTCATTACCCATAAAAAGGAATAAAGTGCTAATACCTATAGCATGGATAAACCTTAAAAACATCATACTAAGTGAGAGAAGCCCATCACAAGAAAACTACACGGTGTATGATCCCATTATATGAAATGTCCAGAATGGGGAAATCTATAGAGACAGACAGTAGATTAGTAGGCTGGTTGCCCAGAACTGGGGAGGCGGGACAAGGCTAGGGAGAGGGGATGGTAGCCAGAGCATATAGGGTTTCTTTGTGGGGTGATGAAAATATTCTAAAAATTCCTGTGGGAATGGTAGTATATCCCTTATCCCTGTGAATATGCTAAAAGTTATTGAATTATGCATCTAAAATGGGTGAATTACATGGTTTATCTATACCTCAAGGAAGTTACTGAATTTAAAAAAAAAAGAAAAGAAAAAAAAAAAAAAAGCAAACATAAAACCAGCATGAAACACATGGTGGCAGCCCTCTTTCAATTTGATGATACATCTTTGCCCCATCCCAGTTTAACACTACCCTTGACCCCAGCCATGGGAAAAGGAAAATTCCAGTAGCACACACTGGTCTCATCCTTCCTCTCTGGTCAGTGGGTTTCTTTTCCTGTGACAGCAGCTGGTAAAGGCAGGGTCCTGGGGCCAAGGTCAGTCGGCCCCACAGGGTTCCAGGAGCACACCTGGACCTGCATAGCTCCTCTGAGAGACTTTATGCTGACTGCAAAGGGAACCATAGGATTAGGTATCAATCAAGCAAGCAAGCAATGGTGCTGAGCTTCTCCATTTCTTAACTATGGATAAAATATCTCTTGTCACTACTGCCATCTTCATTTACAGGAGACAGGATCTTCTTCCACATGTTCTATCTTCAACTACAATGCACCTAGGAGGTATATACGTTCTCTTTGACTTGGGGAGACAAACCAAGCAAGGGGAGATCTAGGTGGACTCCGTACAGTGTTTCTTCAAATTTGTATTTTTACCGCCTGGGTGGCTCAGTGGGTTAAGTGACTCATGATCTCAGGGTTGTGAGATGAGCCCTACATAGGGCTCCTCTCTCAGAGGGGAATCTGCTTGAGATTCTCTCTCCCTCTGCCTCTCCCCGACCCTGCTCTGCCCCATCCCTTTAAAAAATAGTATTACTTTTTATCAATATTAGTCATCACAGCAAAGAAGTGTGTTCATTTGTTCAGAGCAGTCATCTATCGTCTCTGTGTCTAACGGTGCTAGAAGTACATGAAAGAACTGGACGTAGCCTCTGCCTTGAAAAGATCACAGTACTGTTAAGGAAACTAAGCTGTCAGCAAATAAATATGTCCAGAGGTAAGTCCAAAGTGCTTCTGGAGGACAGAGAGGAAAGAGTAATGTTTCTAGGATTACATAAGAAGGAATTTTGTAAACGTTAAAGATCTGTATAAACATAATTATGTTTGAACCAGATGAAACCGTTTCTAATTTAAAAATTCTTCCCATTAAATTTCACTTTGTAATCCATTCTAGATTTAGGGGAAAGTGGCCAATACACTACAAGAGTGCTCACCTACTCTTCACCCTGCTCTCCCCAAAGCTGACACCCTCCATAGTATAGTTTGCAAACCCGAGCCGCTTATGCTGGTGCGTGACAGCTCACCGAACTACACACCTTATTCAAATGTCACCAGGACGTTCACTAGTCCTTTTTCTGATCCAGAATTCAGTCCAAGACAGCATGCTGTCTTCCTCAGCACATCTTCTCAGTCTCCTCTGATCTCTGTCATGGTCTCAGTCTTTCTGTTTCTCCTAATCAAAACCTCCATTTCTCTTTATGTAAAAATAGTCTAAATATTACCTATGTCATATGGTTCAACTGAATGGTATTCGAGTTGCTGAAAATCCCAGCAGGCTGTGTGCTGTCTCTGCGACTGTGGGGTCACCCAGGGCCTCCACCAGCAGGCAGCTGGGGAGCACGGTGCCTGTGGTCAGGAGTACAGGCTCAGGGCCAGAAGGCCAGGGTACACAATCCAGACTCATCACTGAACAGTTCTATGACTTTGGACAATTTCATCAACATCTCTGTCCTTAGTGTTTCATCTATAACACGGTCCTCACCTCCACTGGATTCTTGTGAGGATAAAGTGAGAAAATACATGGAAAGCACATTTTTTTAAAGATATTATTTATTCGAGAAAGAAAGAGAACATGCATGAGTATGAGCAAGGGAGGGGCAGAGGGAGAAGCAGACTCCCCGCTGAGCAAGGAGACTGATGCAAGGTTGGATCCCAAGACCTGGGATCATGACCTGAGCTGAAGGCAGAGGCTTAACCAAGTGAGCTACCCAGGTGCCCCATTATATACGGAAAGCAGTTAGCACACTGCCTGGTATATAAAAGAATTTGCGGTTGTTCCTTCTCTTCCTGGATGCCTGAGTTATTACATTACCACCTCCCTCTGAAACGCATGCATTGCATGAAAATCTTAGTAAACACCAGCAAATCGAGTAGTGATTTGTGTTTCAGAAAGTACATGCTGAAGGTAACGTGCAGGAAGAACAAGAATCATCAGAAGTGAGAAAAGTGAGTTGGGCATATTATCTCATCAACTCTCAGTAGGCATGACGGCAGACAGGGTATATAGACCAGCCATTAAAACTTAGTCAAGCAACCAGTCATTCTATATCAGTCTTCTAGAATGAGGCTGTGATGTCACTGGTATGTACACTCATGGCAAACAGAACACTGCTCATGGCCTGGTGAATTCCAGATTACCGTAGTTACAGCTAGTGACACTGTGGAGCAACTTCAACAAGATCACTTGAGATCTGAAACCATTGGGTGACCTTCAGAATGTCACCTACATGGATAAGCTCCATAAATAATAGATGTGTCCTAATTCATTAGCAGTTTGTAGCAAGCTTTAGTCCTTGCTAATGAAGAAGCACAATTTAACAAAGGAATGTGCAAATTACCAACTGTTTAAGAAAATACTTGATAAACATCTTCACCAAATTACATTTAATTTTGCCATTTAAACTGCCTCCTGTGGAGTTTAACTACACCATCAAAAACAGCTATGCCTATAAAATCTGAAACAAAGGCAGTAACATTTCTGCCTAATTCTTATGGAAATTGTTTCCTCATTTTCCTAGAAAAGAAATGGCCCCATGGTTTGTATGTTTTTGGAGGCTTTGTCTCGATGTTTGGTTTACAAACTCCTTTCTCATTAAAAAAAAAAAAAGTAATAATAACAAATGAAAATAGAAAGGGTAGGCTAGACATTCTTATATTTGCAAAATTTTGATGAATAACCTTCACTATTTAGATCTGTATGAAAGGATTGTTAAAAAGATGATTTGTGATTATATAATAATAAAACGTATCTATCATTAAGAGCCAGTGTAAGTTCATTACAAATTAGTCTATACTGGTAGACTGAGGAATGTTATAGCCAGATACTATATTGATTTCATCAAGGGATTTAATAGAGACTCTCATTGTATATTCAGTAATAAACAAAATGAATGTGAGCTGTGGGATAGTCTGCAAGGTAAATTCACAGCTGGATGAAAGCAAAGAGAGTCTGTAGATGGATATTTACCAAATAAAAGGGCAGACCTGGACAAGGACTTAAGGCTGTACTTTACTTTATCATGATCCAGAAGATGACAGAGATTTGGGGAGCCCCAGAGAAAGGCACAGTGGGCCTCCTGATGCAACTAGTAGATGATCTGACACACAAAGGCAGACGCAGTGCTCTGGTTCATAATTGTAACAAGGCCAAATAAGAATATTTACAAAGGATGATATAAAATCTAGCCTTAGATTCACCAAAATGTCAATCAATTTTTCAAAGGTACAATAAGAAAGACCTGGTTGAAAAAGAGGTTTTCAGAATAAGCTTTGGGATTCATAAACTTAATGTGAACTAATTAAATGGAAAAATGTCCAAGAGGGTAAATTCAAGTACAGACTTTCTGAATAAAGTCTCATATTTAGACCCAGAGAGGCAAAGATTTCATTTCCTTCTTCTGAAGAGATCAGATCCCATTCAAAGGAGTTCATCCACATTTGGGGACATGTTTTTAGAACTTATGACTTTCAATTAATTTTAAACTCACTGAAAAGTTGCAGGAGTTCAGAGAATTCACACAAAGCTCCTTCACCCAGTTTCCCTCTGTTAACATCTTACATCACCCTACAAGAATGACCAAAACTAATAAACATTTAACACTGGCACAATTCTATCAACCAAACTGAAGACTTTTTTTTTTTTTTTTTTTAAGACTTTCTTGGTTTTCCATCTATGTTCTTTTTCTTGAGACTAGCATTTTAAAATCAATACTCATTCATGATGCATTCAGAATAGGGCCATCAGGAAGTCAAGGGATCTGAGAACCAGGTAAGTGAGGAATACTGAGAGTAGAATTTTTTCTTCTTTTCTCTTCCTAAACTTATTATCCTGGAGATCCTGGTCTTATGGCTTGCAATATCAACTATATTCTGATAACCCCAGTGTTTACATCTCCATCCCAGGTTTCTCCTCTGAATTTCAAATGCCTATACACAATAACCCTTATGACTTCTCCATTGGGATGTCTAATAGACATTTTAAACTGAAGGTGTCTACTGGACAAAACTTCTCACCTAGCCACACTGTCCTTCTTGTAGTCTCCCCATCCTTCCAGTTGCTCTTTGACTACTTCCTCTTCCTTACTCCAAATCCAAGTCATAAGGAAATCTTCCTTGCTCTCCTTTAAAAACATACACAGGATCTGACGACTTTCCTCCTTTTAAACACCCACCATTTTGGTCTATCATCCCATGAAATGGCCTCCTTTCTGGTACTCTGTGTTTCCATTCTTGCCTCTCTTTGCTCTGTTTTCAACACAGCATCAACTGTGATCAAGAGATAGTTCTCATTCCTCTAACCAGTGCTCGACTGACTTCTGATATCACTCTAAATGAAAGCTAAAATACTTGATAGACTTACAAAGTTCAAACAACTTAGTCTCCTGTTATCTCTCTGACAACATCTCCTAGTATCCTCCCCATGTTCACCTCAGAGAACAACACCACACCCTTGCTATTCCTCATTAAACACAATCTTATTTCAAGGACTTCTCATTTAATTTTCCCTCTGCCTGATACACGTTTATCCCCAGATATTCATATGGTTGACTCAATCATAACCTTCTCATCTTGGCTAAATGAGGTCATTCCTAGCCTGGTACTCAAATTGCAACCTCTCTTTTCCTCTCCCCAACATGTGTCTATAATGCACTTATGATCATCAAATCTGTTTTGCTCATTGCTTTGGGAGGCCGAGATCTTGAATACTTTGTTCACTGCTATTTCTCCAACACCAAGTGTACGCTCACCAAAAATCAGTTAGATGAATGAATCAAAGAAACACTGTGATTAAAAAGAACACTTATTCTAGAAACAGACTACAGTGTTCAAGTGTCAAGTTGATTGCTTATAAGATGCATGGTCTTGGGCAAGTCATTCAGCTTTCCTGTGCCCCAGTTTCTGTACTTGATACATGGACATGGCAATAATACCTAACTTGATGACTAGTTATTAATGTGACAATTAACTGTTGTCAATTAAATGTGACAATTCATGGAAATTACATAAGGTAGTGTTTGAAAAATATTAAATGCTCACTAGATATTGATTGACTATTGATTAGAAAGTAAGATGCAACAGACAATGTCACCATAAAATGCCTAGCCAATCAGTCAGTATAAGAGATTAGGGCTTAGGAATCATTTGACCCAAGCAAAAAATCTTAGTTCTATTATTATCTAGCTTTGCTTCCCTGAGCAATTCAATTAACCTCTGTAAATCTTGAATCTTTAACTATAAATGGAAATAATCTCACTTTATCTATTTGTTGGGAAGACAAAATAAAATAGTATGGAGTACTTGACATTATTTTTGGTATCTACCGAAGAGTTGACTAAATAAATGTCATGATTGTTATAAAATCTGGGTCTTCATTTATCCAGGTGATCGTACCTTTGGCCTTTCCTGAAGCCTTTTCCAATGATCAATCATGTCTCCTGTAACTCAAGCTTCCTCCCTGGAAACAAAAGCCCTATGCCCTGAATCTCTACCTATTCCTTAGAAATTTAGCTCTCAAAGAAGTAACATCAGAGAACAAACCAACCACATTATAATTCTGCCAACATTAGTGACTGGTGTAAATGACTCATTTATTTCAGGAATGTTGGTACCATCTGTGTCAGGCTCTTTGGGCTGTGCACTGCACATACTCTGGTAACTAAAACTCAGTCCCTGTCCAAAGAGAACCTCCTTTCTAGTGGGGGTAACAGTGCTCTGTTAGCCCTCTGAAGGCTTGTTATTAAAGGAGGGAATCTATATTTAGTATTGTAGGAATTGACTGGGAGCAAAGATTTCTATCAGAGGCCATATCTGTTATCTTACCCAGGCTATGGCCACACACCATTCTTCTGCCCTGGTCTCCACCAATCATTCAGCAACTATTCTGTAAGGAATATCAAAGGACTCACCTTCTCCTCAGCAATGAGGTGTAGATAATGCCATTCCTATTAATATTACTACTGTTAGAATTACTTCTACTACCACAAATACTATTATTGTCATTATTTTTTCAATTACTTATGATTTTATAATATTGAACAAATGGTCTCAAACCTCCTTATTTATGTTAAGTCTTACAATACAGAGCACATCATCAATATCCAAACTCAAATATAAGAAGGCCAATTTTATTTGCAAATATAGGAAATATTTATATTCAAATTATCAAATATAGGAAGGTCAATTTATTAGCAATGGGGTTTATTTTTTAAAAATTTTTTAGAGATTTTGTTTATTTATTTGACAGAGAAAGAGATCACAAGTAGGCAGAGAAGCAGGCAGAGAGAGAGGAGGAAGCAGGCTCCCTGCTGAGCAGAGAGCCAGATGAGATGCAGGGCTTGCTCCCAGGACCCTAGGATCATGACCTGAGCCGAAGGCAGAGGCTTTAACCCACTGAGCCACCCAGGTGCCCCTAGCAATGGGGTTTTAGTAAGAAAAAGTAGATGAAGGCTAGTAGGCAGAGAGGCATCCACACATCCTGGACACATTTCAGTTTATCTCCAGCCCCTCACAGACTTCCAGAACAATGACACTCAGCACTCACTCATTTAATCTAAGACACTGAGCATTTACACTATTAATCAATCCTCCCTATAATCATCCAAAGAGCAGATGCAGGAAAATTGCTGACATATTAGCAAAAGTATCAGTAATAGCTTGCCAAATACCCCTGCCTCTGTCCCTGAAATATCACTGGAAAAAGACTGACATTGACATTACAGAGTAGAACAAATCACCTACAATAACCAGGTATCTCCTGACTGGGCACTGAGATTAAATACTTATTACTTCGTTTTTTTCCATCTAGGCAGATAAAATGGCATGGTATCATGTTCAATGGCAAGGCCATGGAGGATAGGTCCAACATCAGGTAAGAAGCACGTGTACAGGGCACCTGGGTGTTTTATATATTTATATATAAATATATTTTTTCTCTTTTTGGCTCTATCATTTCCCACATGATTTTTCACACTAATTCACTCAACACAGGAAAGAAGATGGGTAATATGTCTGGAGAGAGATTAATTAAATACCTACTAAGTGTCTAGCCCTGTGCAAAGACACTGTAAAGAACACACAGTTTATCCACTACAAGGAATGTGGCAGAACCTGTTCAAGCTCTGGAGCTACATCTCAGTTCTGGCACATAACTGAAGGCATATACTAGCAATGATCATTTCTTTTCTCAGTTTTTCCATCCATAAAAATTTAAAGAACAAGTGAGATAATCTATGCAGAGCAATTAGACTATATAATACCTGCTTACTGTAGGACACCTGCTATTGTGTAAAAGTTTGTTCTTTCAATGTTTCATGGTCCTTATCAACAGTATCTTCATTTTATGGTCTTCCCAACTAGGTTTTAATGGTCTTTTCTTTGAACTCCTTAACAGGTTGTCATATTTTATGGATAGTGTGTGACTGCTCTGTATGGCCTTGAGTGGTGCACTATGTCTACTCCCTCTCACTGTCCCCTACCAGGCCCTGTATATCGCTTGTGAGGAAAGGCATTATCATATCAAGTAGGACTCTACTGAATTCTAAACATGTAACAGTTGGTTAAAGGATTATTTTCCCTTATGGCAGAATGCATGTTCTTAAAAATATTTTTAAGATGAATATAAATGTTTACTTACGAGTTTTCATAATGAAGGTCCAGAGTAAAGGAGCCTGAAATATAATCCAAACTTATATATGCAAGTGATCAGGATTCTAATGGGAATCTTAGGCTTGGAAATCTAATTAGTATTTTAGGGTCTGCAAGTAGTTGAGATAGACTGTGGGCCAGGTGGGTAAACCATCCTGTGTCTTCCTTCTAGCTTTCATACCCTTGGCCTAACATCATTGGTCACACACCCCTGGTTTCATAGTTATTTTTCTATCCCCAGTCCACAGACTGGACCCTGACTGACTACGTCCAAGTCTGGCTCATTTGGCTTAAAGCTGGGTACTCAGCTTCTGATTGATCTTACAATACCCAAATGACACCAAAGGCCAGGCCCTTTACCATTTGGTTACCTTGGGTAAACTTGATAATTAGGCTGAAGTCTTGCTCTATGTATCAGACTCAGCAGGTCTGAAGCTGTCAACATGAGGCCAGTAGAACTATAATGGACATAGATATGCTTACTAAATCATATGCCCAAATATGCAGACCCCAGAAGAACTGACCTTTGTTGAAATGAGTATCTCCCAGGTCATAACTTCATGGAATCATTCAACTGGAAAGCCATTAAATATGACAATAGGCTTTGTGTGCTGGGCACATGTCTTTGATTTTACTTGTCAATATGTAGTACTCAAGGGAATTCTGGATATCTCTATTCCTTCCTGCATATCAATGTTGTTCATAATGTCTTCCCTATAATTTCAATGGTTTTAATTATTATTATTTACGTATGTCTACTTTTACATTAATCATGCCTCGAATTGTGTATAAAATGATGCAGTAGAGATATAGGTAGGTAAGTAGGTAGGTAGGTAGGTAGATAGACAGCTAGATAGCTAGATATAGATAGAGAGACAGATATCATTAGATAGATAAGAAATAGATGCATACATGGATTCAATACAAATGCCTCAAATTATCTGTAGATGATACAGGGCATAAACAAACAAATGAACAAATGTCAAATACAACACAAAAGAACCCCTACACATTAGCAAAGTATCTACAGTTACATTTGGTTCAACAATTTATATTAGCACATTTACCAATACAAGAAGAACAGGACCAGAAAGAACATCACCTACTCATGAATGCTCCCTCTGACACTCTACAAACTTGAGTTAGAGAGAAATTCATAACATCCGATGTTAGCGAAGAAAACATATTGAGTTAATTGAATGTTTGCTATATCTAGGCACTCTTCTTGATATACAGGATGCAAGCAGGCATTGGGTAGCCTGTCAAACTTTGGGCAATCTTGGTTGTGTGAGAACTATGTTGTGCTTGAACCTACCAGCTCTAAAACGAAAAATGATGAGTTCCTCATAGCCTGTACTGTACAATGACAAAATATCGCCAATATTTTTCTAATAATAAAAAACTTATTTCTAAGAAGTTCATCTTTTTCTTATTGAAACATTATCGATATTCTCACAGAGAGTATGTTTTATATTCTTATGTATTATTACTTTATTATCTTCTAATCTTAAGCTATTTATTTTCCCCACCAGAAACTTCTCATGTTTACATGAAATCATAAGATTGCAACATAAATTAGTTCTTGAAAATAAGAAGATGTACTATCACCAATTCACATACAAATACAGAATTAACTGCTACTAAAGTATTTATTTAATTTCAATACCAGTATATTATAAGAAAATTAAATTAGGTGAATTAAATTCATAAATCTTTATTTTTCATCAACATTACTAAACATCGACTCTGACATCCCCATATGTGTGCACTGTATATATATATATATATATATATATAGAGAGAGAGAGAGAGAGAGAGAGAGAGACAATATATACATATATACACATGTATATTTCTATAGAGAGGCTATATTGATCAATTTTATACAAATATGATATAAAATTACAATCATATGACATATGTTATCTTTAATAAGCAAAGCCAAGATTTATGCCACTTATATTCTCTTTTGTAGCCATAAAACCCATATTTATTTATTCAGTATTTCTTTACTTATGTATGTATTCAATGCCTACTACATTTTTAACATCTATTTCCACAGCATTTCAAAGTTTTAGTATTATTTCATCTTGTCTAGAGTAGTTTTACTCAAAAAGGATATGAACACAATTTCCTTGAATTATTTAAAAATACATTCCAAATGTCCATCTGCTTCCTAAATGATAGCTTGACTAAACATATATTATTTTGAATCCCACTCTCTTCCCCTCAAATATGTGTAGATATTTTTATTTCCTTTTTGAAAAATATTTTGAAATGGAGATACAAGAGGCTGGCTCAATTTTTACCCTACTTAGTGGCTGCTATTTAATGCTGAAGGCTAAAACTTTCTTTAAATTATAAGTTTAGTATCCTAACCAAGACTCCTGGTGCTCACCAGTATTCTAGGGGTTACTATGCTGAATTCTCCCTCACTGATTACAACTAAAATCTCTGGACAGAAAAACAAAAGCAAATTACTTATAAAATGTAAGCAATGGGAGGCTGATTAGACACAGGAGTCAAAAAATTGTGGAACAAGCAGTATGGAGTAGAGTTATTTTTTATTTTTCCCTCTGGTAACTCTCACCTTCAAGATGAGATTAGGCTGAACTGAAAAACTGTACAGGAGGTATAGATGGCAAAAAAAATCAAACCAAAGCCACAAAACATACAAACAAACAAATAGAACCTCCAACCTAGTGATATTATTGAGAAAGAGGGCACCTGAGAACCAGAGAGTGCACAGGAAGCCTGTCTGCATTCCTTCCTCCCTTCCTTACTCCCTCCCTCCTTTCCTTCCTTCCTTCCTTGCTTCCTTCTCTCCTTCCTTCCTTCCTTCCTTCCTTCTCTCCTTCCTTCCTTTTTTCCTTTTTCTTCCTTGCTTCCTTCTCTCCTTTCTTCCTCCCTTCCTTCCTTCTCTCCTTCCTTCCTTTTTTTCCTTTTCTTCCTTCCTTCTTCTCGTCCTCTATTCCTCCCTTCCTTCCTTTCTTTCATTGCTTGTTTATTTTTCTTTCTTTTCTCCTGGACTTATCCCCATTGCAAAAATGCCCTCCTGAAATAATGGTGGTGGCAGTACAGACATCTAGAAGCCAAACAAAAAAAATCTATCTCTCTGGCCTCAAGAACTGAAAGGGGCTCCTGAGAGCTAGAGAGTATGAGAGGAATTCTAAAGAAGAGAGTTACAGACAAGGATCGTTTAGTTCTGTGTAGGAACTGACAAAACTTCTGGGCTCACTGCTAAGTAGAACAGGCACATAAAAGACCCATGGAAGCATAGTAAAGGCTTTGAAAACAGAAAGATGTTATAAATACCACCTAAGTCCCAGAATAACCCATGAGTGGTGTATTTGCAGGACAGACCAAAATAGCATTAACAAAGTCTTTTGAAACAGAACTGACATTGGATCCAATTCCCATAGAGGATGACATAAATCTCACAGTATGAATCCAAATAAGTTGATCACCTGCTTAAAAAAGAAAATTCAGCAGGACCACAGTATCACCACATAATCAAAAATGTTTAGGACATAATCCTAAATTGCTTAATATGTAAAGAAATATTGGAATCAGATTTCTTAAAACCAAAGATAAAAATTTCTTAAAGACAACCACCAAAAAAACCCAGAAGACAGGTTACATATAGACAAAGAACAAATCGTGATTGTGGATTTCTCATCAGAAACCACAGAGGCAAGATGACAATGGAACAATATTTTTTTAAATGCTGAAAGAAAACATTAGTCCACAATTCCAATGAAATATCCAATATACCCATATAGTCCATATATCCAATGAAATATCCTTAAGAAAGAAGAAAAAATAGAGATATTCTAAGATGAAGGAAACCAGAAAGAAGTCTTCAAATCTAAATCTATTCTGAAAGAAATGCAAAAAGAAGTAGTTCAGACCAAAGAAAAAAATGGTGCTAGAAGAAGACTTAGAACTTCTAAAATGGAGAGCAACAGAAATGGTAAATACCAGAATAAATATTGCATACTGTTTTTCTCTGATTTTTAAAATATGTATTTGTATCAAAAATAAAAATTAAAACATAATACAGTAGAATTTTCAATGTATGTAGATATAATGCATTTTATACAAGGCAAAGGAGAGACTAGATTTATTTCATTGGAAGGCATTTTATTTTCACTAAAAAGTATTGACTCTTAAGAAGACTGAAAAGTTAACTATATATTGTAATCCCTAGAATATCTATATAATATATATAATTATATATTAAATATAATATATACCAATACTTATATTAAAGTAGA